>NW_009938636.1:0-20162 GCF_000696875.1 Nestor notabilis
TATATATATATATAAAAAAAGCAAAACATTATGAGAACTAGCTCAACAATCTGTATGTTGCTGGATTCCTTCCTCTACAGACATCAATCACATTACATACTGCACTTTGGATGGCTCAGAATTTTCTCAGAAAAAGTCTCTTGAATCCATCTGTCATGGTTTGGTGGACATAATATTCAACAGGTCTCTCTGTCTTTAATATCTGGATGTAAAGACAAGTCTGACCATAGAATCATGCAATCATAGAACAGTTAGGGTTGGAAAGGACCTTAAGATCATTTAGTACCAACCTCCCTGCCATAAGCAGGGACACCTTGCACTAAACTGTGTCGCCCAAGACTCCAACCAACTTGGCCTTGAATGCTGCCAGAGATGGAGCATCATCCTCCTTTCTCCCTGCTCTTCTTTCCTGAGCAAGTTATGCCCCTTCATATTGATATTCTAGTTCTGCCAGCTCTCTCACCTATGCCTGTTAAGCCAATTAACTTATAACTTTGATGATTTTTAAAGGCTTGTAACACTACCTTGTCTTCAGTACTTCTGGAATTTACATTACCTGCACATCGCTTAGCTCATCTATTATCTTCCTGCCAGTATTCCTTTGCTCTCTTATGAATTACTTTGTCTACCATAATTTTAGATCCTTCGTGACTGCATTTTTGCTCATCATGATAGAGAAGATTTTTTTGTATTTCCAATTAAACTCATCATCAAGCATTCTTCATTGAATATTTCAGTGTTAATCACCTTTTCATGGTTAAGGAAGCCAAAGCTCCCATGACATTGGTCTGACCGAAAGTGCTTCAACCTCTGTTCACCTGTGCATGCTTGCATACATTGTTTTGAGGAAGTACAGCGATTTTAATAACCTTGTCTTATGCACTGTGAAAAACAAGCAGCCTCATTACACTGTCATTAGTCTCTCACTCTCTATAATTTGTTTCCATACATCTTTCCTTCCCATGTTGACACTTTCCAGGACAGTTCTGATGCTCTGCTTTACAAAACTATCACTTACTGTCAATTTTCTTCACAGAACACATCTGCTATTTCACCATTTGAGATTTAACTGCTATTATTGCTATTACTTTAGATTCTTGTTTGTGTTGGCTAAGGACCACATTAGAGACTAGGGACACATTCTGTCAGGTACTAGCAGTGCTGCATACAGAAAAGCACGAAATGATGTTTTTTTCTGTCACACAAGGGGCTCCCAAAGAACCTCCACAAATTCTTAGTCTCCTTTTTCCAGAAGGCTTCACTGATGCCTCCCCCTTAGTAAACCTGCCTCACAGCAGGATAATATCACAATAATCTGGTATTACAAAATGCTTGAGAAATACTTTAAATTATGCAAAATATCGGCAGGTTTTAATTCCCATTCCTGGACTCTGTAAAGGTAAACTAGACAATATACAAGTAAATCAGTAATTCACTGGTAAGCGTAGCAAAGGGAAGAGTCCTAACTGCCTGCCTGATCGGATCTTTTTTGTAACTAAGAGTTTGTTATACAGTGTGGGAGTGCTAAAGGTCCCAGTCAAGAGCTGGCTTCAGTGTGTCAGAGGCAATTCAGACTATCAGGAAAGGCACAGTTTCTGCTCCACAGATTTTACAGTCTATTTCTAAATCATGGCTGTTCAACACTGAGTTGCAGATATGCATGCAGAGTTTTGTTCATCTTTCTGAGGGACTACAAGCAGAGGGAATGAGAAGAAAATAATCTGATTTCAATGGGACAATTACTGCTAAAGACTGCTGTTTTCATATCCAACAGAGCTCATCTGTACTTTGACATGTTGTAATACGACTCTTTCAAAAGTTCTCTAAACAATAAAGCAAAATTGCTTAAATTGCGAAGTGATCGATCAATTCTAGGTTAGATTCCCATGCTAAATCAAAATGCCCTGCAAAAAGTAGATTGAACTTTTGAAAGTAAGTTTTCCTCACGGAATATATTACTATCTAGTCACATTTTTTTCTTGGTAAGTTACTTGTCTTATTATAAGGTTCTTCACAGGAGTGTATTGCTAGTTTCCTTTCCAGTTGATCCTTTGCTCTTGAGGATGTAATCTTCTCTGTCGTTCCTCAGAAAGAGTCAGAAAACAGTGGTAAGAACTAATAATACCAAACAGCAGTGTAATTTCCTATGGGGAAAACATATTTTCTACCAGTAATTATTGCCAACAGCAATCTTGGAAATATCGTATAACTTATTGTTTAAAACATCAAACAGAAGGAACTGCTTAGTATCAAGGATGACTAACGCAGGAACATGTGCTTCCACACATGCACACACACATTAGATAAAATGTTGATGTTTAGAGGTTTACGAGACATAAACATTGACTTTGGGTTCTGCTTAAGTTTACACTTGAATTTAGAATGACAACATACCAGTTAATACAGAACCATGATCAACATAAATAAGCAGAAATAGCTGTGATTGTTATGATGGACTTCTCCAATTCAAACTATAGTTGCAGGAAGATTAGAACTATACAAGAAAATCAGTCAGCTGTGCTTGAGAAGGCACAGTAGAGCCTGAAGGAAAAATAAAAAAGTTATTCAACAATTATACCCAGGTGCTTTATAAACAATAGGTGCTTTGTTGAGGAGTGCGAAAAATACTCATTTTTGTGATGAAGCATGTGCAGGTGAAGTGGGCTGTGTGATGTAAACTGAAACGTCTATGGATTTAATCCTGCCCTGTTACTTTGGAACAACTCCCATCATCTTCAAATGACAGAACTATACCTCAGCTAGAAAACCTAACTCCAGTTTAAGCTCTCACATAGCCTGGCAGATGGCCATGATGATGGGATTTCTGCTACGGTCCTGATTTTTGATTGAGGAAAGTGTCTGCTCTCTTACCCACCAAGAGAAGCATAGAAGGGTCCCCCGTAGGTGGTGCGGTAATTCAGCATCTCCACGCAGTGGCTCCTGCCTGAGCTCTACTGGGATTAATATGCTCTACTTGACAAGGGTTTATGCATGTGAGTAGTTACATGGAGGTCAGTTTAAGTGCCCTTCTGGATTGGAACCTGATGCTGATTCTTTCTTCAGGAACTCTGATGAAATTCAGCAACTGGCCCACCCATCCTTTGCACAAGGCGAACTTTCTCTCAGGTCGAGTGGCTTTGGTGTGAAAGGTGAACTTCACACCACCTTCCATTAAACATAAACAACTGCTTTTTTTAAATACACCTGAGTATTACACTAACCAGCAAGCAATCTGCTGCACCCCTGGTTTTGCTCAAGATAAGCCAGCATTTCCTCCACAGATCCATGCAGACTCTGCAGGCATTTTCTCCTTGCCAATACTGTCACATTAAACAATTAGGCAAGGGAGACAATGAGCACTGGTGGACATTTTCATGACAAGAAGCAGCAGCAAAGCAGACTGCAATATTGTTTTAGCTGACTGTAGGAATTACATCCAGACCACTGTCCCCTTTAGGCACATGGAATGACAGGTGTTGCATTAGTTAGCAGCTTTTCCAAAAAAACCTCCAAACTTATTCCAAGAAACAAATGCCTATAGTTTACCCATAGGTATGGAGTTAGTGCGTCTTTAAGTGCCTTGCTGGAACTGCAAAATGAAGGAGTTCAATGAATCAAGCCAAATTCCCAACCAGTAAATACAAGTTATGACAGAGCCACAAACAGATATTCCTTGGGGAAGTTTAGACAGACACCTCTGAGACAAAAGGCATGAGACTACTGAAGAAGGGACTTTGTTTGGAGCCAGGGGAAAATAAAGTGCCAATTTCCAGATGACTATCTGGCACTAGCTAGCACAAAGCAACTGTAGCTGCTAGCACTTAACTGGCATATACTTATTTTCAACATCCTTTCTGCTTTGTTGATGTTGCCTCTTCCTTTTTCATGTCATTTGCAACACATTATTAAATTCACTGCAAATTTGTGGGAGTAAATCGTGTCTCTGGGGTTGGAACCCCACCAGGGGTGAATAAACAACCTCCCCTTCCCCAACCAAATCCCAGCGGTGCCTCACATTTCATGGAAATGATCAGCAGTTCCACTATCAAAACATTCACGCCTTATGAGTAATATTTACGATAGGAGTTTTTAACGTTGGGTTTTCCCCCAAGAAGAAAAAGAGGAATAATTAATAGAAATAAACCCAATGAGAAATTTCCACATTATTAGTATTATTTTCACAAGGCTTTCACAGGAAAGTAAAAGCTTTTGCAAGTAATAAAAGTCCTTGTTAAACATCTTTCTTTCTTTCTTTTGGAAATGGGGTAAATTATGAAGCAGATTGACTTTAAAAAATAAATAGGACTATAAATACATAGAAGTCTTTGCCTTCCTCCAGTAACTTAATATGAGCATCCTACTCTGAAATAAGGAAAAGTTTAGTTCACTCACAGAAAGAATAAAGCAGATGTGAGGTTTTTCCATCAGCTTAAGTGCTGCCTTGGTAAGGTGAGTTGTTCGACTACATTAAACAAACATTTTAGTCAGGCATCACACAGGAAAATAAACAGTAGCAGAGGAAACATGAAAATATTAAAGACTGTTATTCTTTGGCCCCTTTTCCTGCGAAGCAGGTGATAAAATATTACTGTGTTTCCACAGGTAAGAAAACACGCTCTTAAACACTTTGCAGAAATACATATTACGATCATCACTTAAAATGTCAGCAGTGGATAGGACTCAACTGTGACAGCACACAGGAGCCTGCCGAGAAACTCTGCAGAAGCAGATGATTTAGCACACCGGGTCAGACTGCTGGGCTGCCGAAAGCAGTCTCTGACCTTTGGCAATGCCTGGCAGTAGCGAGTTCAGATACAGGCAAAAAACATCTTGTAAGAGAAAGCTGTAGAGTTACCCGGTTTCAGGAAAGACAATTTCTCCTGAATCCTAATTATGTAGATGCTAGTGAGAGGGAGGGAGATTACATGCTGTACCATTTTGACCACTTTCTGCCCCAGAGTGTCAATGAATGAACATAGGAAGAAAAGAGGAGACCTGCTGAGCATCATCATCTTTGCCCACCTGTGATACAATACACTGCACAGATTTAACATTATTTAGTTTATGCAGATGTAATTTATGTACGTCAGTAATTTCTGTTCTCCGTGAAATTTTCTCTAGCTATACATCATGTCCAAAATTCTGTATGTATTTTATCATAGAAGTAGAAAAATATCATTGAAATGATTTCTGCATTATAGCCAGAAGTTACCTAAACCTTGTTTTTTACTAACAGGGCTTTGATTTCAGCCAGCCTGGTAAATCAGCTTGAAAATGTACTGCTCTAGGTTCAAAGATCTGCACAGTTATCCAGTAGCACTGGGGTGTGTGTGTGGGGAAGCTTTTATCCTCCTGCCCACTGTAAAAAATGTAGGTGTAAGATTGCAAGGTGCTGCCTGAAATCCTTTGCAATATCAGTTTCTGTCTCGAATTTAAAATGCACTGCATGCACATCAGCCTGTCTAGCCACAATGTAGTTTGTGGAAGCTGCTCATGACTAACATGTACATATAAGGTTAAACTCATGGTTAGGCAGGTTTGGTAGATCCCACTGTTGCCCTGGGATGGAGGTCTATGTACGGATTTGCTGCTGATGTGATGCTCGTTGCTTGACTTGAATACTCAGATCTTTTCTAAATGTGCTAGTACAGTGTTTTTGAAATACTTAAATGTAGATGAGAATATAATTTGCAACTGTCCCTTGGCTTTGCATGTGTCAATGGATAGTTTTAGTTCCATTCAGTATGGAAGGCTGTTCCATAAGACAAAAGGGAAAGATCTCTGCCTTCTGTGCTAAATTTAGAGATGCTCATAATATCTTCTGTTACTTTTAGGAGTTAAATTTTAATTGCAGTGCAAGAAAATAACACCATTTTAATTTAAAACAAAGAAAAGTACACTGAATTTTAGCTATGTGGCTATACAGCTTTTTAAAGTACTATTTAGGGGGCAAAGCTGTCTTATTTCACCATATAAAATGGGATTTATCTCCTCTACTTTTTGGTATCTAGTAGAGAGAGGGTCCCTTTGTGGTCACTAAAGGGAAACAGTAGGGTGTGATTCAGCTGTCCTGCTTTAGATGACAACTATTCAGACAGCATGATGTCCACAGTGGTCAGATGAATACCACCCATAATGTCACATTTAAAATCTCTCTGATTATGAAGAAAGAATTAGAACAGAAACAGATCTCAAGACATGACAGGTCCCAAAGTTCGGGTAATTTAAACCTAGAAAGCAATTTTCCAGTTGGCTCCCTGGAAATAAAATTTTAAATAACTTAGTCAATGTAAAAGCTTATAGTCCATTCTCACAGCAACTGGAAGCCTCTGTTTCACCGGCTTTTGATAGAAATGTATCTCCCGGATCCTATTTGACAGTTCTGCAAAGAAGTATACAAGAAAGCTTTTTACTCTGTGGCACTTCAGGGATGTACTTTTGCCATCGTGTGCAGCAAACAGAGAGAAATACTGCTGGGAGACAAGTCTCAATCCCTCAGCTGGGACTCTCGCTTCCTATACAGTCCTGTGGGCATAAAAGTGGAGTGCCTGGAACTGCCTTAGCTCTTTTTTCTCTGTAAAATGAGGGAAATATAAATACTCCATATGAAATCTGAATGTCTCCATGCTTGAAATAAGATAAAATTTGAATCCAAGCTCTGAAGTTTAATCTTAGTTCCTTGTCTTCTTACAACATCTCTTGGACTCTTACAATAAACCAGAAACCTACTGTCTCCAGCCTTCACTCTTGTGTCAGCCTAAACTCACCCAAACCCCTCATTTCAGGTTTCTGAGTCCCCTCCTTCCCAATTGCAGTGCTCCCCTGCTCCTGGCATAGGTCAAACAAACAGAGAGATTCCTCCGAGGAAGTCACAGGTTCAAGATCACAATGGACACCCCTCATCTGGGCCAGTTGGAGGTTTTTCTCGCTATTGTGCTTATCTGTATCTTCACTGTCATCCAGACATTAACCCCTGACCCATGAGCCTGCCTCCCGAAAAAGCCTTGTGGTGTTTACCCATTATGTAATGTCTGTGCTTTTGTGGAAGTTTTACAGGAACAAATGGAGGAAGTTTGCCAGTCAAACGGCTGGACAATAAATCCTGTCCCATGTAGATAGAACGGATTACTGTCACTGTAAGTCTGCTACTGGCATCTGTCACCAAAGAAATGTTTACAAATTTCAATGTGCTGGAGTGCCAAAATATTCCAGCACTGCAGGACTGTACATGATTTGTACAACAACCATCTCTGCGCTAGATAGGGGTATCCTTGTTTTGCTAGCCTGAATAAATAGAGTGACAATGTTTCAGATAACTCAAGGTCACTAATGTCCAATTTTTCTGACTATTCATCTCTTAGGTTCATGAATACGAGTACCTAAATGCCAGTTTGTTCACTGTAATACTTTTTCTGCCCTAAGATATCCTTGCTGGAAGTTTAATCCTAGTAGGTAAACTACTCTCAGACCCCTTTGCTTGCTTGTTGTAGGTCCTTTATTACTTATACACTGTCTTCCTATCCTTCCTTACAGTCCCTGCTATTCCTTTACAGTCCCTGCAGTCTCTCCTTTTCCTATTTCCCCTTTGGGGCAAGACATTATATTATGTTATCCTGCACCATGTCACTGCGATGCTGTGTGACTGGGATTTCTATGTATCATCAACTATGAAGTCAGGACAACAGAAAGATGAGTTTGCATAAGAAGCAGGAACAAACATCATTTGAAACAGTGAGACAGGTAGTTAATATAATTCTTCCTTCACTGACTCCTTCAACCATGGGCCTGATTCTGCCTCCACTGAATGGAGCTTTTCACTCTTGATGTCAACAGGAGTGGCACTTGGTTCCGCTATAATTAAGTTTTCAAATCTCATTTCCTTTCAGAGGAGAGAAAACATTGTTGTGACTAAGCTTTGGATGTGGTAACAAATCCCTGGCAGGTTGGTTTGTTTTAACGGACGTATTAGTTTTAAGGAAATTTTTACCATCTTTTTTGCCCTTAATCATAGCTTTTATTACAATTACAGTAATGCAACAGATGTACGTGCCAAAGGCAATATGTGTACTTTTTATGAGTTGACAGGCAACCTTCCTGGAGAGAAGAAACAACTTCATTTGCTGAACGTTTCTGAACCTTATCTAGCAGTTTATTTAGGGACAAGGAATTGATCAGAAAAACATTCACAACAAATTCAGAGGCTTCAGTAACTCACAGATGAGCATTCCCATAGGACAGACTCAGTTGTTGTGTTAGGTCTAGTGGATTTTTGCTGAATGGTAACATTTTCTATTGTCTGCAAACAATACAACAGAAGGTTAACAGGCAATATCCAGAAAGCACTAAGATTATTAATCCACACATGTGGTCTTGAGTCACTGGGCTGTAGAACATCATCAGTTTCCAAAGATGAAATTGAAGAGGAATTCTGCTTGAGAGAGATGGTATCACAAGCCCAAAGGAACGAGTTGCATCAATAAAGCCTATTTATGCAAGTTTTACAAGACACTGGCTCACAGGGGTTTTCATTCTGGTGTAATGAATTCGGTCAACAAATAGGCAGAAATCACATACCATGAGTAAAGAGCCTTTCTTGCCTCCATTTAGCATACAGCTTGGACACAGATCAGACACTGGTGCACAGACGCAATTACAACAGGCTTACACACACACATCAACCAGTCTCATTCACCTCGGGACTAAAGAGCTTGGAGAGTCAGGCTCCAACAGCAGCACACAAAATCCATTCTGTTAAAATTATTCCTGACACTGCTGTGGTCTGGGCCAAGCAGCACTCACAAACAATGGCTGGCCACACTTTTTTGGAGGTTAATGTAGGCCAAGGACCATTTCCAATACAACCCTGGAAGTGGATAACCTGTTTTGAGAGGTACAAGATTATCTGTGGGGACCAGAGAAGGATTCCTGGCTTGTGGAGATGTGACCCTACAGACCTTCACATACCTTTCTCCAAGACCAAATTATCAAAGGAAGAAGCCTGAAAGACTAGTGTATGTATGACTGCACGCTGGCTTTCTCCTCAGTCAAAAAATTGCCATAAATTAATAGGAATTCAAGCAGTAAACCACAGGATTCCTATGAGAAATTTGTATTATCAACCAGGAGCCTGATTTTGTCAGGCACAGGGTACTCCAATGGAAATAGAAATGGAGCTGTCTAGGTTTGGCAGTAAGAACCCTCACTGCCCTTCCTGCTTTCAGTCTCTGTACAGTCCTACAGCAAGCCTCCAGTACAGACCAACACACCCACAGATGTCCACAGAAGGTAAAGGACCTCGCTGCAACCACAGTTACTCTGGCACATCTGTTTGGACAATTAGTAGGTAAAGTTTAACTGATAGAAGACAGAGCACAACTGGAAATGTAGGAATGTGTTTTTACTACTATTAACACAATCAAAACTTCCTTCTTGCTATTATTACTGTGTTAGCATGTCAGTTCTATTCCAAATTGTTTTCAACTGCTAACTTACCAAAATACCTGGAGTATAGCACAATTCACATTCTGGTTTTCATTCTAAACTTAACATAATTTATCTGAAATTATTCCTTTTCTTAAAGTTGTTACTCTTGCTAGAATGTGCAAAATATGGGTGCAATATGCACTGCAGGAATGTTAATCTTCTTTCTGCATATGCCCCAAAACGTGCTGAAATTCTTCTGTGCATAAAGTAACTTCTATGTGCCTTTGTAGGCTGAAGGTCCTTTTCTGAGTTTACCAATATTCAGATGACAGAATCTATACTGCTCGTTAAATCATAGCTTAAAAAAAAAAGACGCAAAGAACCCTTTGTGAAACTGATTACTGATATATTTTCACCATCCAGTATGAATGAAATGCAAAAAGCAAGCAGGCATCAGTAACACAAAACTACATTGTAAAACAGTGTTTTAATCACTTAAGATACTACTAGTAGTACAGGTCAGTTTTCTTACAAAAAAGATACTCTTTGGGGAAATATTTTGTTAGTTTCCCCTTAAGATTTTTTTTAATTGACTGATTTGAGATCTTCCTGTGCCTATGGTCTTAATTTGAGAAAAGACTAGACCTGTCTTCCTTCAGAACTTATCCATGCTTTAGTATTCAGCTTTTGCCCACAAAACTACATCAACATTTACTAAACAACGACAATACAAAAGCTGGTGTAACAAAAAAAAAAAAAAAAAAAGAGTGCTCACCAATGCAGTCCACACTGAAGAGATTTAAGGAGGTTATTATGGAAGATTCATCACAGGTCTTCATTCCTCGCAGAGCAAACCGCACCAGGGAGGCTTTGGCTCCCTCTGGTAGAAAGGACAGCAGGTAGACAGGCATGTACAGAATGTAGCGAAGTTTGCACAGCAAGGGGGTCATGAGCTTTCCTTGAGGGGACTGAGCCATACGCTCTATCGTTGGAAACAGCAGCACAGAGCGAAGAACCTGTCAGGCCATGAGAAACTTAATGTCAGCAACGTCCTACAGCACCACATCCCAGCATAGGAGACTGAATTTTTAATTGAATGAAGTTGGGTTTCCAGGCACGTGGCACCTCAGACACATAGGCAGGCTGTGTGGAGTGCCCTGGTTAAAGTTTTGACAAGACAAAGCAAACAAGTACAAGGTTATGAAACAGTAAGTTTTATGGGTAAAAAAGGGAACTGCTAAACAGGGAGTAAGTGAACAGATTATCACTCCAGGAGGATGGTGACCCCACCAGAGGGCACTCACAGAATCATAGAATGGTTTGGGTTGGAAGGGTCCTTAAAGATCGTTCAGTTTCAACCCCCAAACACAGGCAGGGACACCTTCACCAGGCCAGGTTGCTCAAAGCCCCACTAGGCAGGAATTGCCCCTTCAGCCCCGTCAGATTTCTTATGTCAGCATAAGTTTCACCTGGTAAATTGTTTTCTCTAACTAAATCAACTAAACAATTTAAAAAACGTCAGCTGCTGTGATGGTAACTTTACAGTTTGACAACACATGGGATTTTTGATTTACAGTTCAATATAGCTAAACTTGGTCAGAACAAGAGTCTAAGCACATAGCCCCTTCACTAAGATGTGTACAGTGGTGCATAATACTGCTTTTTACACTTTAAAATGAAACAGACATATATGAAAGATGGTAATTATTTTATGTTATGATAATAGAATACACTGTAGCCTTAAAATAGCATATTAATTAAAATCCCACCCATGCTAACCGAAAGTGAATTAATACACCTATTTTCAATTAAATTTCAATGTTAAGATTAAACGTATATATTTTTCTAGCAGTAAAAACATATTGCAAGAAATCACATAGGAAAACCCCTCAAAGACACACAACTACATTATCTAACAGAAGTATCAAGCAAGTTAAGTAAGAGAGATTCTGGATTTTGCATTTGCAGATAATGAAGCATAAATTGCTGTGCTTTGTTGGGTATGTCTGTTTCCTGTACATATCATAGAATGGGCTGGGTTGGAAGGGAACTTCAAAGGTCACCTATTCCAACTCCCCTGCACTGAGCAGGAACATCTTTAAAACGCCCAGAACCACATCCAGCCTGGCCTTGAATCCTCTGCATTGTGCAAATTAGATTAATATTTTTGTAAAAAATATTTTAAAATAATTGTCTTGACTCTCAGATGAAACTCAACTGATGTATGCTACTTGTGTGCAGCACCACAGGGCTCAACAGCTATCCCATGGAAAGCAGGGCATGCTACCTGATCCCTTAACCTGTCATCCCAAGGCCCTGAAGTCTCTACGGATCACCCTTGGACTTGTCCCAGCTTCATCGCTGCCTGCCTAAAAAATCAATAATGGATAATAATCTGAGGGCCAAGGGTGGGAAGCTTTGTCTTCACATCTTTAACCAGGCCCCAGGGAGGCAGACAACATCTCCAAGAAATGGGTCTGGTCTGCATGCTGGGCCTTCTGTTCCCTTCAGAAGGCAGTCACCTATGACAATGACTTGTCCTTTTTTCTTTATGGAAGAGGTTTTGAAGCAGGACATAGGCCAATTTAACCTTGGTGACACCTCCAAGCTGGATGAACCACTGTCCTCGTTACTGTCCAGTTCCACTTACAAAGCCTCGTACCTATTGTGTGAGGAAACCTGGGGAGATGGGGAGTAATGGAGATGTGCCTGCTGCACCAGACAGGAACTTGTCACCATCGTCCCCTTCCCCTTCAGTCACTGTGTTCAGCCAGGCAGAGAGAGGACAGAGGATGGGATACAGCATCAGTAACTTGTCATACCGTACTTTCTACAGTATTTTAAAAGCAGAATTTGAAAGTGTTATTTATACCGACTACAGAACTATTTTAAGAAATCTTTCTATGTCCCAGCTGACCCCACTTTGGCTTTAGACAAAGAAAAATACATTCGCAGGAAAATCAATCCCGGGCCTCTTTTTATTAAAGGCAACCAGCAGCTGAAGCATAGGAATGCAAGACTTGTACTAAATTATATGGTAGTTTCGTGATATTTCAGCTAGAAACTGAACTCAAACTGTTGTGATCTAAAGCAGATTTGACCTGCATTCCCAGGCACACATTATTCCTTTGACATTATAGTTTATACAGGATTAGTTGCTTGGAGTGCTGTACTAACCACTGGGGGAATTTGCTAAACCTTGGAGGAAAAAGGACAAACCAAGAAGGCTGTTACAATGTCCTGTACATTCCTGCATTTTTTAATGGCACACACATTTAAAAGATGGTGTAAGACAGTGGATAATTTTATTCACTTTATTTAATCTTTTTCCTTTTGCTGACAATATAGAAACGTAAAATTTCTATTTTTCAAGCACTTATCAATTATTTCTTAGTTTACTACTAGATTTCTAATCCAGGATTTTGAAATGTACACTTGACTGCAGAACTGCTTAAGGATGTAGTTCAACTTCTTTGCAACACAACTGCAGATAAAACAGATTTTACCTATTTTATTACAATGACATACATGTTCATAAAAAAGTATGTCATATTTGTGCCTTCAAATCAATGAAGTAGAAATACACAGGTAAAATGAAGAAAATTAATGAGATTCAAATGCTCAACTCCAGTTAATATTTTTTTTTACTTTTCAAATGCCAGGATCCTATCTATATGCAATTTCAAGTAGCTGAAATAAGGCAGGTGTCACAGAATTATATTCGAGTTACAATTTTCAGGATTATTATAAAAGCAGTGATTCTGAAGATTGTGCCTATCATAAGCACCAGGTACTGTCACACCTGTGAACGCCATGGTATACACCATTAAGTAAGGTCTAAAGGTTAATGACCCCTTTATTTATGGAAACCCTTCTCAAAATTAACAATAGAAGTTTCCTGTGATAACAATCAGTCAGCTTACAAGAAAAAATTACATGTAACTAGAGAGAGAAATACAGATTCATCTGGTTTAAGTGACATCTAATTCAAAGTCCAGTGATTTTTATTGGTTAAGCACATGGCAAAAAGAGAGCTGGGCAACTAGAGACACTAGTCACAGCAACCTGAATAGATCTGAGGAGTTCTGAAAGTTGACCAGTGACTTTCATGAAGGCAAACATGCCCTGTGCCCAGGAGTCGCTGAGAGCTGTGGGTACTATCACCTACCCCTGCTATGCTTTGGTCAACCTACTAAAAACAGAACATATATTCTGACATTATACTGGAATTGTCACTGTTGAATGTTGTGACAACAAGCAGCACTTGTAAAACTGTCATTCAACTTATTTAACAGTTATTTATTTAACATGCTATTAAGTTGCAAGATTTCAACACTCAGGATGACGCTTACATTAAAGTTCAATGTGTTAAGGCATAGATGTTCTTTGGGTTACTCACCAGACAGCTGCTTCTATTTTCATCATTAATTTTTAAGTCTTTAAATTACATAGGACTCAAGACCTGAATGCTTCAAGGGACTATAACACGATGAAGGGTTTCACAAGTTTTAGACCTTGTTAACAACAAAGGCTAACATTATCTGCAAGCTCTTCACATGATTTGATGTGGATGCCAGGGCAGCTCCTAGTCCCTAGTCAAGTGGCATATATGTACCACTGAAAAAATGAACGAGGCATGGCCTGAGCATGTGTTCAAACAAACCTCCCTAGAAACCCAATATGTTCTGCTCTTTATTACTCCAAGACACACCACAGCAGGAAGATGTGAAGACTTTTGGAGTTTCATTTTTGTCACTGTTCATATACTTTGGTATCTAGAGTGATTGGTCTGCCAACTTCAGGTATGTATGACCCACACACTAAATTTTACAACACAGAGGAAAGAGGAACTACTGATTTCACTGGAAAAGTGAGCCCTCAAAACAAGGAATATTAAATGCCCATTCCCCAAAAGCATGGCACTGACCAAGGAGATTTGTTTAGGCAAAATCCCTAAATGAATATGATTCACTCCATGTGACCACTACTTCATATGACCAATAGAACAAAGGCTTCCTCCAAACTACCTACGTCAAAACCACATACATTCCTGTACATCTGGGCTTTCTATTCAGCTTTTATTCTATTTAAAACAAGATGGTAACATGACAACTGAGTACCTTCAGGTCTTCACTGGATAATAGTTATGTCGACATGGTTTTGGATTTGTAGACACAGCTGAAAGTTTTTCAAAATGAGAACAGAGTACAAAAAGCCAAACAATTAAATATGTAATAAATTGTTGTTTATCCCTGCATAATTTAATAGTCTCAACCACACCAGCAAATGATTTTTGTAAAATGTTTAAATGTTTTCCTTATAAAAAACACTAAAAGTATGCAAATCAGATAAAGCTAAGAAAGCCCCCACAGTAGTATTTTTCATTAGTGTCTTCTACTGAAAGAGTTGAAATGTATAAATCATCACCAACAAAAAAAAATAAGCCTCAGATCCTGCGCTGGTTGTGCAACTCAGAGCCCAGGAGAACTCCAGAGATCAAATCAGCAGGCAGAAGGAAGCAATCTATTACATTTTATAAGTGACCCACTGCACCAACCAATGCTCAGTAAAGAAGCATCCAAGCACAGTTCTGCAACATTCCTGCAGACCCTTTGGCCAAACACTCCTGCTCCACAGCAACAGCATCATTATGTGCATGACTGCAAATTTCAGGGCTGGAAAGAAAATGTGTGAGGAAGTTTTGTTTAAATTCCTTCAAAACTCTATGAAAAGCAAAAGCTGTTTCTCTGTCAAGAGTAGCACTTCTTTTGATATATATTTGCTCATCCCATGTATTAGTTTGTTATTCCTCTGTTGTGTTGGCAGAAGAAAAGCTATTATCTGACAGGTGAAATCCAGTAAATTTTTCAAAGATACCATAATGATGCACTTAATGGTAATCTACAGTCTACCCTTGACACGGAATGCCACATTAATCACAATTTCTTTTACTCAGTATGTAGAAACCTGCAGGCAAAACAACAAGGGTCAGGGAAGTATTCCCTGCTTTATTACCACAGCTGTGCTGAGCAGATTTCCAAGAAAATGCATAGGAAAAACCAGGCAGTGTTGGCTTAGGCTTTCCTCTCACAAGAGCAGGACTTTCTGGACTTGCCCGTTCACTTTGCTCAGTCATGAATTATACATAACATAGTATAGTGTAGTATAGTATAATATATGTATGCTTATGTGCACAGAGCTCAGCTATGGCCAGAACAAGAGTATGACTTATTTATGGTATCAGTACAGAAATAACCTAAGCTTTATCATATCAAAGGCACTGATTATTGATTATCCTGCATGGTTTTGTACCCCTGTATGCCTTCCATAAATAGAAAGAGGTGAAACTGGTAGAAAATATTTTATCACCTGTGACTGTGGCTTCCAGTTTGCATTGTAGCCTCGGTACAGGTGAACTAAACTGGGCTAGGACCTAGGCTACAGGACCAAAACTTTGTAGTATGTTCTCTGACATGATTTTGGCCAAAGCCAGCTCGAACATTCCCAGGTGATGCCTGGGCAGAGGTTAGAAATAGCACAGACCAGGAATTACTCTTAATAGAAGATGTATGTGAAGCTACATTTGGGGCTAGGAGGAGGCTTCACTACTATACTTTGCCACTTGCTGTCAGGAGCCACAGGACAGGCCCTGTTTTGTTTTATACCGAAAATTAATTTAGACACTAAATGAATGAGGTATCTACCTCATTCAATCACAAATACCTCAGACTGTTCAGAATGATGTAATAATTGATTGTCAGGTTGGATGGGGCTTTGAGCAACCTGGTATAGTGGAAGGTGTCCCTGCCTGTAGAAGAGAGGTTGGAACTAGATGAGCTTTAAGGTCCCTTTCAACCTAAACCATCTTATGATTCTATGCTTCTAAGTAAGCTTGTAAACACACTGTATGCCACCCCTGGCAATCATATACAGATCTTCCCTTCTGTTATCAAGAGATCATTCATAAGATGCTCAGCAAGAATAACTAGTGACTAAGTCCATATGTCTTTACATAAACAGGATTTTTCAGGTAACAGAAAATGTTATTGAAACAAAACATAGAGATCAGTGCCAACGGAGAGTTCCTTTGTGATTTCAAACCTTTGATGTATTTTATTGTGAAAATGACACACCAGTTGGCATCTAGAAGGTTTTCAGCAGTATGGGGAACACTCTATATACTGTCTACCAGTGGTCAGTCTTCACCTGTTGCAATATATAACTTAAATATCTGAATTTATATAATTATAGATGGTGCAAAACCTACAGCAACCACAAGAAAAGTACTCTCTTACCTTTTCTTACAGTCCTTTCCATTAACAATTCACATTCACTAAAAAAATACAGATTTCCTGTTGTTACTTATTTGGATGATTAGTTCAGATTTAATATTTTCATATCCACAACCCAGTTCCAAATTTCCTTATATTGTTCTGATACTATATAAGTATTGCATTCTAATATAACATAATTAATTGCAGAATAGATCTATTTTTCCCTGTATTTACTCCTTGTAATGATTATAGAAGACACTCCTATATACATTCTCTGCTTAATAAGGTTAAATAAGCCAGGATATCCTCAGCTCCTTAGTATCTTCCTAAGCTTTCCCTCCGCTTATTTCAGTCTGAATTCCTCCTTCTTGAACACAGCTAGCTAGAAATTACCTTGTTTGATAGTACTTAGGCTTTTCTGTCCTATAAACCACATTATGCTGAACTAAAATGCATGAGTTCTATCCACAGTGACATATGTCGTTCATCTTCACAAAAACACTGAGGGAGATCCTTAGCCCTTTACTATGTACTTTGTTACTCCACACATGCAGTGAAAAGATCAGGCTTTTCTTAAACCTCGTGCAAATGAGATGTATAAGAAACACTAAGTACAGAGAATATGAAGATAACATCCCTCCTGCACACCCAGGCTTTTAATTCTTACAATATGCGTACAAGAAACAAGGTTTCCTCCTTAAAGTGCTCTGCTGACACAGTTGTCTTCTGAACCTTCTCACTTTTGTTCCTTGGCCAGATTGTCAAACTAGGGCACTCAAAGGTCAAACTAGAGCACAGTCAGCAAAAGCTGAGGCAGGGGAGAAGTGGTAGCCAAGCTCTAATCAATGTCTCCTCTAGAGATCTCCAAAGCAAAGTAACTAGAATTCATAACATACTTCTAACAAAACAGTATTGCCTTAATATTGTGTTGCATCACATCCTAAGCTCAGGTTGGCTGTGTGACAAGGACTGCTTTTTCCTGTTCGAGTGCTGTTGCCCATTTATCTTTGCCTGATGTCAGGGACGTCTCTACCTTTTGGCATCTCACGTATTCTCCTTTGTTCATATTTAACTTCATGCTTTTATAGTGAAAATTACTTATAGCATAGTCTAATAGACTGGGGTATTTAATTCAGTTCAACTCAGTTGTGTGACTGCAGGTAAATCGCACACAGACCCTTTCTCACCTCTATATAATTTCATGACTGTTACTGACCAAAAGGAAGCTGTCTCCATCGCTTTGTATTACAAATGGAAGAATTTTGGAGACTACAACAAACTGGATTCAGGGTAACATTAATTCAAACCACCATACATCCAATGTTTTTAACTATTTCTATCTGGACATACACACATAGTTCAGCTATACTGGTTCTCTAGGAAATAGTATACTTGCATATGTACTCCTATATACATTCCACAGAAGGTTTCTCTAACCAGATACATACAAATCTTCCCCAAAGACCTCAGAAATGCATTATTTCCAAACATTTCAACAGCATTAACTTCCTTCCAAGATACAGGGTAATGAAAGATATAGGACACACTAATACTCATCTTGTGAAGTTATGCATAATCTTCAAGACTTAAAGAGTACTCTACTGTGATATTAACTGCTGCAAAATGTAACATCATACTAAGAATGATTTTTTTTTTTAAGGGAAGATTAAAAAGCTATATGGACAATGTCGTCCTCAGTGATATGAGAAAGTCACTATTTGTAAATAGCACATAAATATGTGAGCTAAGAAACAGCTAATGACATTTAAGGGGAAACTTCCTTTTTGTGTATGCTGGCTTAGAATTTCCCAATCACAATTTTCTTGCACCTTTCTTCTGAAGCAGTCAAATGTAATACAATGGATCACAACAAATTTAATTTTTTATCTTTCCCCACTCTACAGGCTCATTCACAGTGTCAAATCTCCTCCTTATTTTTCATGACTTAATCAGAGAAATACTATTAAAAAAACCTTTAAGGAGCATGTCCTGCTTTCATACTCTGCCCCTGGTACATTCTTTGCCTAAGGTACGTCTCCATTTCTGGGACAACCTAGTCGAAGGTCTTCTTTCAGCTGTAGCACATACACTAGCTATGAACAGCCAGACTACTCCTTACTAATGAAACGCAGAAGCAAAATCAATATACTGAAGCCCCTCATAGGCAGCTATCCTGTGCTATGCTTTTACAGACTATCTTGGAAAAAGAATACAGGAATAGCTTAAGACGTAAGTAGATGTTAACTTTTAGCTGATGCTATTCAATGCCAGGAAAACAGAAAAACTCAAGTTCCCAGCTGATGGAAAACGTCAGGACCCCTTGTGCAAACCAACGGAACTATGCCCAATTTTTGTCAGCAGCAGGGTCTCCCTAACCCAGCTCTGTATCTAGCACAGCTTTTTGTGGTAAAAAGAAGACAAGAATTTAGCAGAAAAAGCAATTAGTAGGATGCCTTGAAAATAGAAGTCACTATACCTGCTCCACACTATTTTAAAAATCAACTTTTTTTCCAGTCTGTCCATCTATCACTCACAATAACTTACAGTTTCTTACATTCAATATATTCAATATTACCACATAAACTACACCTCCTTCAATATCTCAATTTGACCCACTTTGTTCAAATTGAAAACTTGGGTTTTTTTTTTTTTTTTTACTATTTTCTTCTACCTGATATAAATAGCAAGCAATATTCTCATCTGTTTAAAACGCTCTACAGTGATTACAAGGTTTTTCCATGTCCTGGCACCTTCTTCATTTAACATACATTATCCAGTTTTATTTGAAGTACATCTTTAATGTCCCAAGCCTCCAGAGCTTCCTGGCAGTTCCACCTGGATGGAAACAAAATTCAAGGACCAGAATTTTTTAAAATGTATTTCAAACTGTAGTCTTCAGTGTAACAACGAACACAGTGCTAGGCACAATGATTACATCTTTCGGTATGTAGACCTGAGTGTCATATGCACCAAAGTGAGGTGTGACTGAATTTATGTCTACTTTAAGGCCACTTTCCACTGACTTAGCATAAGTTTGATTCTGAGCCTTGTATGTTGGAATCCTGCATCCTAACTCACTGGACCAGCCATACGAGGAGTCCTTTTAAAATGTGAATTGCAATCAGGCTTCTACAGTATTCACTTTGTGTAATATTATTAGCAGTATATTAAAACTTTCTCTGCAGAGTTTAATTACAGAAGTAAAATTGGATGAAAATAATTCAGGATAAATCTTTCAGTAGCAAGAAAGTAAGATATCTAGTAAGAAGCTAATGTCTTGGTAGTATCCAGCTTCAGCTGCTAAGCTGAAGCTAAGAAATCATCTTTGACAACAGTGATCACAAGCACAGTAACCAAAAAGATAGAGCCCTAATGAGACTGCAGGGTTTCTGATATCCTATGGAATGCTTCTGGTCCTCTGTAATTCCACCTACTGTGTGGCTGGGGGTGTGCTCTTGCTCCTGC
>NW_009938636.1:20193-45357 GCF_000696875.1 Nestor notabilis
ATTTCCATGACTATAACAGGCCTTAATTCTGCTCCATGAACAAATTCTGATGAAAGTATTTTTTTCAATTATTAAATATGACAGCCTACAGTCCACACAGAACTCACCAAAGACACAATATTCCCAGCTCTAGACACTAAGATTCTCTTTTTTATTCTTGGCTAGACAGATGAAGACCATAGCTACTGTAGAACACTTATCATGGTAGTTACAGAATAACCCCTTGGATTGAGAAGTGAGACCTCTGGCAAATAACTTCGAAATCGATATGCTTTCAATCACACCTTTCAAACGGTTGTCAGTCATCTTCCTCAATACCTGACTTTGATGCTGAAACCTATTTAATGGCAACAGGAGAGGGACCATCCACACCTCACCCTACCTTACAAGTGGGTCACAGCACAGGAAAGAACTATCTTTTGTTTTACACTACTTGAAATATTTTCCAGTAAGAAGTACTTCTTGAATATTTCCAGATGAAGCCCAGAATTATGCTAAGTATACAAATGTTTAGAGTTCAGAAGTGTTCTCTACAGATACTACAAACGATTTCTCAACAGGTCATCTCTACATATTGAACTATTTGTGAATTATTAAAAGTATAAAAATATTAAAACGCACAGACTGTTCATTACATTTACAAGTCTCACAGGGCTGAAATGCAAATTACTCTGTATTACAAATATCTGGGTAACTGAAGACTTGTCTAAAATGTTTGGAAAAAGAAAGGAGGGAAGAAAGGAGGAAAAGAGGAATGGAAGAGCAGAGAAAGAGAGGAGAAGGAGAGGAGAAGGAGAGGAGAAGGAGAGGAGAAGGAGAGGAGAAGGAGAGGAGAAGGAGAGGAGAAGGAGAGGAGAAGGAGAGGAGAAGGAGAGGAGAAGGAGAGGAGAAGGAGAGGAGAAGGAGAGGAGAAGGAGAGGAGAAGGAGAGGAGAAGGAGAGAAAGAAAAAGAGAGATGCAAGCTTTTTTATGGGTTAAGGTAATAATGAGAAAACTGTTCTCCCAAAAATCTGTATCTTATTGTTGGACTGAAAATAGTTTAATAGAGAAAATATTCATTGTCAGAGCAGTATTTTACATAGAGTATTAAGCCCCATCAAAGTGGGCAATATCATTCCATCCATAAAGAAAGTGCCAAAGGAGACAGCCAAAATTTACAATGGTGTGATAATATCAGCAGGGATGGATTTGTTGCTATTATGATTAAAGCATATAAACAGAAGAAGATTAGGAGGGGTGAGAGTGAAAAGAGAGGAAGAATAGTTTATTGGTTGGAAGAAGGGCAAGGAGAAGCTTATGTTGGAATGCAGTGTCACAGTTACACACCATAAAGCTTTCAGTTGTTCCCATTACATTAATGTCAGAACGCAGCTGCCACTTTCCAGGAGAAATTCTTTCCATTTTCATTTTGGAAGTATAGGGTGGGATTTTTTTTTTTTAGTGTAGCACTCCCATGAGATCACTGCATTGCATCTGCAGGTGCCCTTACGGTACATGGACTGGTAAATGTGATCCTTGTAGACATGATCTAGAACACTTACCACTTAAGATGAAACAGTAATATGCCATTTAAGTGGAGAGATGGCTCAACATAAAGAAAGTATTAAGAATTGTCTTGAACCAATTGCCTTCCCAGTCATAAATGTACAGCCATACATACCAATACACCTCAATGATAATCCATTCAGTTTAAGGAAAAGTGGCTGAATGAGGTGAATGAGAAAACAGCCTTACAATTATAATCTCATTTTACTGATGAAAAGGGAAGGCTTGAGTTTCCATCAATGCCTCAAGATCCTTGGATTTCTATTTTAAGTACTCCACTTAAGACATGTGGAGTGGTTCTACTTCACCACTCACTGGTGAGTCAGACCAAAAAGGCATCCAGTCAATCCTACTTGTCTAGAAGGGTCAGCAGACAGACAAGAAAAGCTCAGCTGACATCTGATGTAGGAAGGAGTTCAGCCCACTACCTTTTTAACCATTTAAAGTGGTATATGTAATGGCATACTTCGGAGGAAGAAGAGCAGAACAAGTCCTGACTTGTGATATCAATGAAGAACAGAAGAATGGGTAAGCCAGGAAGTATACACTGAGGAGAAATGGAACACAAAGCTACCAGAAGGAATATATTTGAGATTCAAGATAGAACTTACATTCCAAAGTCTTGTCAGGGTATCAGAAAAAGAGAAGAAGAGAGAGGAGGAAGTAAGGAATTCTCTCAGTCAGCTCCTTTATATAACCTTGCACTGACTTTCCCAGAACTGTAAGCATCTTAAATAATACAGGAAAAATACAAAATTCCTTCCTTTGCAATACTACAGACTGCTGCTAGCCTTAATTGTTATGACAAATGGAATATAGGCAGGAATCTGCTAAAAGAGCAAAATTACCATATCTCATTTATCACACAAATAAAACTGGTCATCAGGTAGTAAAGGTTTTAGTGCAACTGAGAACAAGAATTTGGAGAATACCTTTCAATTGCCAATGCCAGATAAAAACTCTGCCAGCTGCCATTAAAAGTCACAATTCAATGATATTTTTTGAGATCTCGGGTTTGTACCTTTCATTTCAGTAAAACACAGTAGTCATCCTGCTGTTTTAAAACACAGGAACAGAAATCCAGTATTTTCAAGAACAATTAGGACTCAATGCATTCTACTCTTTATACAGAATTTTGCTTTGTTATGGAATTTGAAATGGAGTGTAATGTTCTTAAAATTTTCCAGTGACTAGAAATGTTTTAACAAAGTTATTAAAAGCATATTTAATTGAACTTTCTTACAGGACTCCAAAGGTAACAAGTTTATTAAATACATTTGTGGTTCCTGGACTTCCAATTAAATGTACATTTCACACTGAATTCCACATGAAAGGGCAAACTTCAGTGATTTTTTTTCCCAAATGTCCCAGTTAAGTAGACTTGTATCCAAACAATAGAAATTAACCATATGAAATATTTATACATTTAAACAAATGGAAAATGAAGTGGCCTTCTATTACATTTAATATTGAAGATAACCTCAGTCATAACAGCACAATGGGTGATTCTTAAGAAATCTAGGGCTTGATTTAGTTCTCTAATCAGAGGTTTACAGTCACTCAACACATCATCAGGTATCTGAAAAGATCCATTGCAGCACTGGCAAAAACTCCCCTAAAATAATTAATAATCAAAGAAATACTAAAAATATGGGGGGGGAGAGGGAGTTCTCCAGCATTCATCTGCACTTAATCCGCTAGTGTATTAAAAATGCATTTAGCAGCAAATGTGCAATTTAAGCTCAGAGATCTTATAACTGATTTGCATAATGTTTGTCTCTTTTTCTGATTCACTCCTGCAGTTAACTCTTCGAACAGGTCACACCACTCTCAGTGCAGAAGCTAATGCAGAGGAATACATTCTTTCACTCAAGCCTTTAAAGTAAGCATCTCTAGACTTCACTGTAAACCACAGGTAATGAACAAATTAAAAGTATGGTAGAGTAGGAAATCTTTTTAATTACAACACTGTCCTTTCTAAGTAACCTCTTCGAACTAAAAGATCCAAGCTAAGTCCTTCCTCACTGCTTGAGTTACTGTACCACATACAACGAGGCAAGAGCTGATGAGAGGCAAGAGCTGATAAATCAGTTCAACTTCTTTGTTGAGGGCTCAGGCTTGCCAGAGAAATTACATTTCAATATAGAGCTTCTACAAACAGATACTGGTTACTAAAGTGATAGCTATGCTCAAAGTATAACTACATGTTTGCAAAGTCTGGGTTCAAAAACTCCACAATGTCCCTTTACATGCTCTTTTCATGACCAACTATCCAGTGCCCTAACTGCTTTCTACTTTTGTCTACTCGATTTTAAAATAGCATGGAAACTGCTGATTTCTGGTTCTACTGTCTTCTGTAAAAGCATATTAATTGCAATAAAAAACCAAACCAAATTCAGTATGTGTGCGACATTTTCATACTGAATTTCAATCGTCTGGTCTAGCTCTCCGAAGAGATGAGTCTCTGAGTTTCAAGTGCTATGCATTCACACCTGCACACACAATTTCAAAAGATCTCACTGCACAGCATAAAAAGTTCTTTGGGAAATCTGGCTTTCAAAAGGGTGTTGAGCTCTTTTGAAAACATATGCTATAAATCCTAATTGTTTTTGAAATTCACTTCTCGTTATATGTTTATGATTCCCTTATTTTTATAGAATCATTTCACTTAGTTATTATAATATGAATCCAAATTTTTGGAGATTCGAAATAACAAGATTTTATGACCAAATCTGTAAAAATCAACAGTACTTAATAAATCCTGTTATTCTGCCATTTACAATTCTAGCCATCTTTTTATTTTTAGTCCTTCATTTCCTCTTCATTCTCATGTTTTACTTTGGATTCTTGATGAATGATCACAGATTCTACTTTTCAGCTTATTTTTCTTCCTTTTCTGTTTGTACATTTGGCTATTTCCATCCCTTTTAACTTCCTAGAAAAAATAATTTTTATAGGTTTATTTGAATTCTGACTACATACATCTGAAAAGAAATGAGATGTTTCATTAGCAGTGAAATAAATACAACCTTATTAAAAAAATTCAGATGTCCTGAAATCAAATTTATCGTTCTTAAGCTTTCCCACTTTTAATCATCACAGACCAACATCTTGGTCTTCATATTGTTTCTATATTCAACTAAGCAGTAAGCTTTAGATTCTCAACCTTCACTGTTTCTTGCTTGCTAATTCTACAGTTCTGAGCAAAACCAGGTGTGGACTGCACTATTTTGGGGGAAACTGGATTGTTAACTAGCAGGCAGTTACGTACTGCTGACCACAACAGCGGTCAACATAAGAATCAGAAGATGGTACCATGTCTAACAGACTACATAATGTATGATTAAAAGCTAATTTCTCTGTGTAAGACAAGAAAGCAGGCAGACACAAGCTATAAAGATCAGGTGTTCTCACAGCATGACTGAAGACTATTCTCAAGTTGTAGATCCCATTTCAGTTGCTAGATCATGCCACTCTGGCTTGAAGCCAATTTTCTGTGACAAAATTAATATTCTTTATATGGAGAAAGATCCACGCCTCTCCCTGGTGAAAGCAAAAGACAAAAAAATTTCCCTTAGGCATTTTACATCTGAAGATATATCACATTCAACAGTTTATTTCTCATGACATTTTAAGTTTTCCAATTTTCTTTTTATATCCTTAAGATATTTCACTTTCTGTTTTCCTCTATATTACAAGGTGAGATGTTTGTGAAGAGAAAAGTAATTTCAGGCAGATTTATGCAGCACATGGCAATCCAGACAGTGTCTGTTCCTATCACAAAGGCCACTGAAGAGTATAAAAAAAAAATCCCATCTGCATTTTCTTACAGTTTACATTTTTTAAAGCTTTTTTTTTTTTCTTTTTTGTGAGGAGAGGTAGGAAAGAATATGACTGGGACCATTAGAATTAGAGTCTGCCATCAAACAAGTGAAAATAATGGTTGCTAGTGGTCTTCTTGGGTGAGCTGACAGTCTGAATCCCATTCTGCAGTTATCAGCTTTTCACTGATGACATTCAGAAATTTTGTGGAGCTTTTAAATTCAGGCTGGTGGCCTTTTATGAGTGTCTCAGTCAAAAGTCAGTCTCTAACAAGTATTTTTTTGCATTAACTCACCCACTATTGCTCTTTGCTTTGCAGCCTCCCACCCCAACAAGAGGTTTTAAGTTTTTCTTCAGTTTTCATACAAACATTGTTTTCCTTTTTTTCCCTAAAAAAAAAAATATTTAAAAAATCTCTCCACAAATCTTTGCAGAAACTCCCTTGATGCTTTAAAGATACAGCACCCTCCTAATTTTGTTTGGTCAGGTTTAATAAATCATCTGCCTTACTTCTTGCTTTTCCTAAGTAGGATAGCTGCATAATGTTTCATGTGCACCAAGTTCATATTTCTTGCTTTACTGCCTATTCCACTAGATTTACTGATATTGCCTGAGGCGTCACTGAGGGAACACACTTGTCAGAACTTTGTCATCTGTTGCAAGGTGGATTATGCTGACTCTGCAACATGTATACTGTCAACTAAACCAAATTTTAGTCTAATTGCTGGCTCAGACCACCTGTGCTTCCTTGTATATGCTTGCAAAGACTTGCTAGCTATTAGAACTTGATAGAGAGAACTGCCAAGAATATACATTATAGAAATAGTCCAATTCCATGACCAACTTAAAACATCCATGAAGTTAAATTAACACACGTCCTACTGAAGGCAGCTGAGCTTAAACTCATGATTAAATCTGTGCAAAACCATGTTAAGAGTCCGTCTTTTTTTGCTTCCTCAACACTTAAAGGGGGATGAATGTATGCATATACCAGCCCACTGCTGTTTGCTTTGGTTCTTTTTAATATGTAGCTCATCTATCCGGATGGATGAACTGAAGAAGAAAAATACATCAGACCCAGTATAGTTTTATATCATGGCCTAGAAATTCACAGCTCTCTTCACAAGATACACGTTTCTTTGAAATGTGTACCAATTCCCTTGTGAGGTCTGCTAAGTATAGCCATCTATTTTTTTCCTGCATAATAATTTTGCAGATGTTGTCATTGGGTCTGTGCTGTCTTTTACCCATCTTAAGTTTTATGGAGATTTCTTACACTTTATCATTTAAGCTTGAAAGTAACATGAAATTCATATAAACATAGTGTTTCTCCATTCTGTTTCTCCAGATCATGATCTCTACTGCTAAACATAACTACATATGCATATTCCACCCACCACTGTAATCCATTAAGGAACCAAGAGCAAACAACTCTCAGCAAGGACAAATCAGAACAAGGCTGCACCAACCAAGGACATTTATTCACTCTTCTACCCTGCTGTTGTTTATGCTGCACCTTGGACAAAGGTATACAAAGTATAATCCTCTATATAAGAGAAGATATCATCTCTCTTCAGAACTGTTCTGGCTATTCTGCTATTTATGCAGCATTAATGTACTTTTCAGAAGATCTGGCATAAGCTTACTTTCCAGAAGATCTGGCATAAGCTTACTTTCAAGCATTCCAGGTGGCAAAAAATAAATTTGTTCACTAAACAAACTTCATCATCATCATAAGTTAATTTGCCTAAACAACAGCTATGTAAACTGACTTTGCTTAAAGTACCGTGACATCTAATTTAGGTAAGCAAGATTTGAATTAGATGCTATTAGGTTAAATAAAACTTTCAAAAATGCAATAGAAGTTTATATTCCTGATTATCTCAGGTGTGTTTATTTTTATTTTTTTCCCTCTACTTCCAAAATGCACCAAGGAAGTCAAAACCTGCTAAATTAGTGTCCTTGCAGATAATTTCTGTAATGATGGCAGTACCAGTCTTGGATTACATACTCAGGTTCTAATCTCAGCAAAATAGAAACTGAACAAATGTTATTGCCTTCATACAGTCTTTTCGTCATCCATTCATGCTGCTGAAAAGACTCCCTTATTATCTCAAAGGTCAGACACGCTTAGTAGTTCCTGTACCATTAAAAAAAATCTCCCTCTTTTAATCTCACAGTCTCATAGTCCCTGTGGATTTCCAGTAATTCTAGACTAAAGAATTTTGTTTTCTTGTAGAAATAGACATATTTAAAAACATGGTGACTATTCTCTTTCCTAACATTATGAAAGTGCTTCCCAAATTCATAATCAAGCTTTCAACACAACTGAAACTGAATTATTAACACGCATGGGTCACTGCACTGAATTCTGTATCACAAGAAATCACTTAGCAGAGGCATTCTGACATGTTTCTCTCTCTTATGGCCTAATTCTACTTTCAATAAAATTAGGGGGAGCTTCCAAATACTTCAACAGAAAGGAACTAGGTGTTAACCAGAGCCAAAAGAACCAACTTGATTCAAGGCAGAAAGGCAGCAGTGACAGAATCTAGTGTTTGTCCAAGTGAGATTTCAAACCATTAAAAAACCACTTACGTGCTCTTTCCTCCCTCCCCATAAGTAACTATTCTCATTGCACAAAAAGACGTGAAACACAACTCCTTTAGCAGGTGGGTTCTTTTTGCTATGATGGCCAATTATGCATTTGCCAACACTGGCAAAATAAAATTCCCTCCTTGCCCAGTTCACCTCTTGAGAGAACCAAAAGCTTTAAAAAAGAGGGAAAAAAAAGCCATAAACAACCCACCTACTTGGAAAGCTTGTGTCTTTGGGAAACTATATTTCAAAAAGAGGATTATCTCTGCCAGTAAAATTTGGAAAAGCTTTGATAACTTACAGAACTGATGTTGCCCAACAAACTTGGTAAATTAAAGCCTGAGGAATGAATATCTAAACATGGAAATATACTTGAATAACTTCATGGGTGAATGAACACTCATGTCCAGAATGAATCTAGAATACATTCAAAACCATTATGTTATTTTGAAAATATATTAAGCTATACCAGAAAAAGACATTTGGTTTATAATCAGAATGCTTTACATGACTTATTCAGGAATAGCTAATTTGTTTTAAACTTCATATTCTACCTTACTGCAAAAAAGTATTTACGGACAGACATCGTTGAGAGATTTATTTGATTTCCTCTATAAGTACTTATGGCTTTTTATGTTGCATACACAAATACACTGCAATAAAAACTATCTATTGATATTTTTCACGGTTTTACTAAAGCTTCTTTTAAAACAACCAACTTTTATATATAGAAGGAATTTCTCACACACACTGAAAAATAGAAATTCCCTGGTCAAGAGATGGCAGAGAAGAGTGTTTCTGAAATTTTATATCCCAATCAATGTCTCTGTCAGTAGAGCCATGTGCAGAGATGTCTTCTCTCACTAGGATGATATGCAAAGGGCTGCAGGTAAGTGGAAGGAAGCAGATTTCTAGACAATAGGAAAAAAGAAAAAAAACAAAAACAAAACAAAGAGCTAACAGAGTCGTGACATCTGTCATCCTGTTGTGTACCTGTAGGCCATCAATGTTTCCAAGCAAGCTGTTCACAACAGATGGAACGTGGCCTTTTGGTTCAAGTATGAAACCACAAAATGATGACTACATATGTCACAGAGAGGTGTGATTTACGGGAGCACTGAGGGTAATAAAAGACCCCATATTACTAATGATGCAACAACAGAAACTTTGGAATGACAAAAGACTAACCTATTATCAGCTAAATTTAAATAAGAATGATACAATTTATTACCGGCTTTCTCAAATTTCAGAAATAACAAAAATAATGTTTCATAGATGAAAGCTCCTTCATTTTAACTAAATATTTTGAAAAATTAAAAAAGAAAAAAAAGAAAGAAATAAAGCTATCATGTACATATAGGAGCATTATCTGAAATAACTAAATTCAAAAACCTCCAGCAAAATGCTTCCCACCGAGGTCATTCAATCCCTGTGACCCCTAATAATACTAATAATGGGTGAGACAAACATTTTTCTGTGGATTAGAAACTGGCTAAACAGGCAGAAAATTAACAGCAGGGATGTACAACCAATTTCAGTAATTCAAAAGGTTAACAAAAAATGCCTGGTACCTGTTGTTAGGTGTGTTTAGTTTATTTATAAAAAGAGAATAAATAGCACCAACACTTGACACATCATGAAATAATTTAGAATAGTCAGCAATGAAGAAGTGTTTGCATAACTTAAAATAGCTCAGTTAGGGGACAGCCTCCTCATGCATAAAAGTCAATACTGATTTAGGAAGAATAAGACACATTGCAGAAACTTTCTAAGCTACATACATTACCAGATCCTGAACAAGTTGTAGATCCTCAAGTGAAAGACCTGAATGCAATTTGTGCACAGACAAAAGAAAACCCATGAAAATACGGTTATGTTCCTGTATAAACTTATGGAATCATTAAATGTGAACTACGTTATTTATTATGCTCATCAGAATCCTCAAAAGAAATTACATATCAAGAAATTTCTGTTTGAAAGAGGACACAGTGAAGGGAAGATAAGGCAGATGTACATGAATGTGTGCACAGAAATGACGTGACAGGGTTTCCTAGGTATGAACATTTTCATACGTAACTATTCCAATTTTTGTTTTGTTAGCTATCATTTATGACATCAACCGAGTTCTAGCAATACCCAATATTCTTTTGCAGCACTGTGACACAGTAGCAATGTGTGGTTTTGAATTATATATTACAGAAACAGGTACATAATCAGACATTTTAACTCTTTCTCCTCAATGACTTTTACAGGAAAAGCAATGCATACATTGTATGACAGTTTCACTCATTAAAAAATGTTAATTTATTACCACAAAGGTACTGGCATTTCAAAAGCATCATTGCAAATGAAAGACCAATGCTGTAACTGACTGAATTTCATTAGCAATGAATTGTGTCAATCTTTCAATTAAATTAATGATAAAACGGAGTGTTTCAGGAAACATTTGGTAGTGTTGCCAGCAAAACACAAGGAAATCCTCCAAGGAAGGATTTGCATTTTTGACGAGAATGCCTGGAGGATATAGCGTATTTATGAATTAGGCTCAATCTCCAACAACTGAGAAAATAATTTCATCACTCAGCTTCATTTTTCAGTTCTGCTGCATGAATGAAAAGCAAAGAAGATTATGAGGTTAAGATCAAGCACCAAGCAAGATGTACATTATTGCCTTTTTTCATCTCCACAGAATAAAGCTGATTGACATTTTTCCTTCCCAGTGTCAAAATTCTTTAGTAGTCTGGCAAACTCTGATGCTCCACTTCCCAGGAAGAGGTGAATCTTGCTACGATTTGGTGCCCCACTATGACAGCTGAGAATCGTTCATGGTTACATGTGTACCAGCAAATAGACCGGCGAGGAACTGTTTCCTGGTCCTGTCATTGAACAGGATGGCATGGGATGGTCTGCGTCCACATGGCTCAATTTCCCCCCTGCCTCAAAACAGGATGTTTGCATCCAAGCTAACTACTGGAAATGGTCCTGGGCCTCTGCCAAGCCCAGAACCATGCCAGAGTGTTGCCTGGGAGTTGCTGGCCGCTTTGGGTGAAAAAGTCTCTTAAATACTAGTTAAAAAATATCACTGCATAGCTGGTCCAGTACTCAAATCCATGCAGAAGTCCCACTTAGTTATAAATACGAGTGTAACCTGTGTGGCCCTTCTCTACTAATCAGACTTAGCTAAAGACATCAACCTAAGACTAAGCTTGTGTTAAGGGGTCTCCTGAAGAAACCATTAACAGAAGCCTCCCTGATAATCAACGGGAAAATAGGAGATGGATTCCAAAACTGGATTTATCCTGGGGTAAACTGGCAATTCCCAATTCATTTTCCGTTTAATTAAATAAGAAAGAATTGTTTCACAGAAGTTTAATAAGAAAACCCCACAGTACCCTTTCACCTGCGGAGCACAAGTGCCCAAGAAACGAGCAGCATTCAAAACTGACAGCTGAAGAGCAACCAAGAAGGAGCGATAAAGAGATAGCACTTTCTCCTTTTCATGCATGCTAGCTCAAGTTCATCATGTTCTCTCATCATTGTATAAGAAAGAGAGACAATCTAGTCTCTATTTGGATAGATTATGAAAGGGATTTAAACTGGGTAACAAAAATCAAACATACACTCCAAATATAAACGTTCACAGAATTATTTGTACAATAAATACAACACATTAACCTCTGGCTCAGAATAATAAACTGTAAGCAATCAAAGGCTTTTAAAGCAGAGAATTTAAGACCAAAACCAAAACTTATGTAGTAGAAGAGTATCACATAAGAACTACACAAAAATAAAATCAAATGATCTAGCTACTAAAATACACACATGTGCTCAAAATCTTGTGGGAATCAAATATTCCAGTAAAAATAAAGGGAGAGATGGAAACACAAGTTTCTTATTATCACACTTCGTATGTTATAAAACCTAACAGTTAACTTATTTTTGGCAAAGGGACAGAGGTTGCACAACACGCTGGCTTACACAAATATTTTCTATTGTTAAATGCATCTTAAATGTAGCTTGTCATAGATTAACTTCATGCACACAGTGCACCATGCAGTCTGAGATTGTCCCAAAGATACCTATTTTTCAAAACACTGATGAATAGCAAGCTGCCAGCATCCAGTGAGCCAGGTGTGAAAAAAATCACTCAACAATTTATAGTTGAATTGAAACCAGATAAAACCATTTGTGTAATAAAGACTGTACAGATGTTGACCAAAGAAAAGTTGGTATTTTTGGACAAATTACTGTGTATACTTTCTAAAGCACACCCTCTTGAAAAGATAAAATAGTAATAAAAGTTCTCTCAAAAAAATGCCCTTGTTTATAATCATAAAGTGAAATATGCCTGTGAAAATGTATTGGGTTAACCTCAAGTTTCACGGTTTTAGTTGCCGTTTCCTTTAAAGGAAAAAAAAGTTAGACATGCAACAGAAATGGTTATGAAGAAGTGGAAGGACCTACTCATGCATATATTAAACAGAGACTTTACAATAACATTGCACTTCCTTCCACTGAAGATTTTATAATGTAAAGGAAGAGGCAATGACTTAGCAAGAATGAATGTTTAAGAATAAAAATTCAGTATTCTTCATTCATCATCAGCTAGCAGAGTGAGTTCTTACTGAACACTAACAGTCAGCCATTTCCAGAGGTGCAAGGACAATGTCCTGCATCAGCCTCCTTACTGGTTCAGAGTGACAAAAAAACCCCAATGTTTAGATACACAAGAACATGCAGTAACACTTCTCACACTTACCAGATTACACAAACCAAGACTGAGTTGTAGAAGCAATCATATATGCACACATATAAAATTTTAAAAATTATATACTTCATACTAGTACTCATCACAATTTGTATGACTATTCTTTCCATACATTTCCCCATATATAGTCAGCAATCTGCTTGCCTTGAGATAAGAAGCTGGTATTAAAATTCCAGTCTTAATTTTTGGTGTAGTAACATAATGTAATTGCCAAGTGTTTAGTGATCGGTTTATAAACTATGTAACGAGAATGCAACAAGAATGTCCTAAATATTTATCACCATTATTATTTATAATAAAACAGCATTTCAAAAGTAAAAAAGTGGAAGAAAGTAGATTTAGATTAGATATCAGGAAAAAATTCTTCCTTGTGAGGATGGTGAGACACTGGCACACCAGAGAAGCTGTGGCTGCCCCATCCCTGGCAGTGTTCAAGGCTGGGTTGGATAGGACTTCAAGCAACCTGGTCTAGTGGAAGGCGTCCCTGTCCGTGACAGAGGGTTGGAACTAGATGATTTTTGAGGTTTTTTCCAACCCAAACCATTCTATGATTCTGTAACTTAAAGGTCCAAATTCAGAGTCAGAACTTCATTTTACACCCAGCTACATTATTATATGTTATCTGGATTAGTCATTAATGGTTTTATTTCATTTTAATTGAAAGTTTGTGTACAGCAGAATAGAGCTTCCACAGGAAAGACACAGCATTACCCAGAGGCTAAGCACGTGCACGTGCTAATAATGTAATTCCCATTCTATAAGATTAACGTACCTGAAGTTCTGATGCTCGCTTCATCATCTCCAGTGTGATGTAGCAACCAATAGAATGAGCAATCAGTACCAGCTTTATATCTTTTGAAACATTCTTTTTGAGGAAGTTCAGCTTATGCTCTACTTGTCCATTAAGTCCAAAAACATCCTCTAGCTCCTTAATATCTGTGTCTGAAACACAGAAGAGAAAAAGTCCTTTGTTTTAATGACAGAAATTCAGAAGTTTCAACTATCTTTCCTTCCCCCCCCCCCCAGTTTTTTTTTTAAACTCTGAAATAAACAAACATATTAATTAAAAAAATAAACCAACCCACTGATACTAAAAATTTCATTTTAATTACCACTGGTAAATACAGACTGATGAATCACACATACAGGATGTGAAGGCTTATGTGTAACTGGGGAGCCCGGGAAGGATACAGATACACATGGAGCTTCACTGCATATCATCTAGCATTGGATCCCTTCACTCAGAACAAGACCAAACTCAAGCACTGGATCAGCTTAAATCAATCCAACTTTACACTGTGAGATCAGAACCTATAACAGCAAAACTGCCCAGGAATAAGAGTCCCTTCACTCAAGACAAACTATCACATAGGTTATCATGCACTAAGAACCTTCAGATATTCAAAATCTCCTGTTTTAAAATAAAGACACACAAAAAAGTCCCATGGAACAAGAAAAAATATGAAATGTGTAAGTGTCAAAATACAGCACTAGCAATTACATAAACTACTCTTATTTATGCAGGTTCTTATCACTGTCAGTCCAGCCATAAAAGAATAACACTAGGTTAGAGTATCATGGTTCTAGGTAATTGTGCAATTTGAAGAGCAGCTAACAGAAGTGGTGCCCTAACAAGCCCACCCAGTAATAAATGTTTAACTTCCCATTTCAGTTCCCTATGTGGAAAAGAGATGTGGAAGAAAGTATCCATAAGGCAGACATACTGAAAAGATGCATACATTAAAAAGATGGAAATGCACTGAAAAACTACTATGACTGTGAACACAGTTTATCAAATTATGAAGGCTGATTGGTCTTTTAATCCACATGTAAGAAGTTTGATGGCAGTTGGCCAGTAACCTCAAATACTAAAAAGTAATAATACTAAAAAGTAATAATACTACTATAGAGAAGTTATTGGGAGGCTGATAGTGATAGTATTAACTGGTAGCCTAAGTGGGCTGGCACTATATTGCTTTTTTGATCATCTGCATGATGTTCAAGAATGTGTCCTGATAGCTTTTTATTGAGCTTAGACTATTAACACAAAGGTCACAGAAAAGAAGTTCTTCAATTAAACTAATATTTCTACTAAAACTACTAATGGTCATATCCCAGCGTAATTTAGAGTAGTTTACTCTAAATGAAAAAGAGGTTCACTAAAACATACTCAAGGAATGCAAAATTAGATGAGAAGTAATATTTTGCTTATTATGCTTTCTACAAGTAACAGAAAATAAAGAGCTTGTTCTGTTTTCTGAAACTCTAAATAAAAACCTAAGGCCAAAACATGGTTTTTAAATTTAGTTTCTATTTTTAGCAAAAGCTGTCTTTCCTTTTCATTTAATTACACAGGAGCTCAAACTCATGCAGGAGTGGGCTGTCTACACTGCCAGTCTAGTTAAGGGTAAATATGACATGCATGAAATGCAGAATACGAGAAATACAATGGCCTACAGGATGCAGCAACAAGTGAAAGAGTATGTTACATTGAGTATATTTACATTACTGTGTGTTGGGTTGAGCAGGTCAGTTTTCCCTTGTAAATATTTACTACCATTTCTGTATTGTTTTACTCAAGCACTGCCATCTCCAGTGATTTATCAGCATGTCTTTTAACATTTGTCATTCCATTCACAGCTTCAATTCTTGAAAATAAATGATTTTACAATAATTTCAGCTTATTTCCAGGTTACAGCAAAGGAAAGGAGACAAAGTAGGTCTATAAATCTTCTAGAGAACTTCTCATAATTTGCAAGACCCCAGAAACCAAGCAGGAAACAAAACAAACCTGTATTTGTATTGTTCAGTCTCAGGAGGCTAAGGACTGCTTTTCACTACATGAAATCAATTTCTGCTACATGAGATGCTGAACTTTGCTGCAATGCAATTAAACAATACAGCAAAGACAGTCTAGACCAATCTCAACATTTTTCAAGTTAGTGTGGATAACTGTGTTAGATAAATACAGTTCATTAGTTGTTAAGATGGTAGATATCTAATTTAATGTTTAGTTACTTAATAAATAGCAGCATAGAGATTCAGGGCAACACACTCATAGCTATTACTGGTTTTAGCAGAGATGTGCCTATTCACAATCAGTTTTGTTGCCAAAGCGAGAACCCCAAGAAGGATACGGGTGTGGGTTAAGAGTAGAGTGAAAATAAGACCTACTTCCCCCTTGCATTTGCCAAGACTTGAGTTTAGGACTTGAGTGCACTCAACTCAAACCTGTCACTGGTGTTTCCTTAGGGGAGCAGGGGAGAGTTGAGTTTGCAGAAGCGATTTTTATTTGGATGGCTTAGCTATGATTGATGATGATCACAGAGACCCATTCTACTGCACTGGGCCAAAGCATCCTCAGCCTTGCTCAGCACCACTCAGAGCAAGAATGCTCAGATTCCCACATCTACTGGCCTATGTTACATTCACATACAATCTCTCTCAGGCTGAAAGTGAGACCTGACAGCCAGTACTGACCCCAGAGAATTGTTTCAGCTGCTCAATACAACTTTTCTTTTTCTTCTAAAATACTGGTTTGTTGCCAAGCCAAATCAAGCTGGCATTACTCCTAGAGAAGCCACACTGGATGATGAGCGTGCAGTATGGGGTCTGGCAATCCACATGCAAAATTCTGCTCATCACCAACTGACCCTGCACTCATCAGGTGAAACTCCAGCATCACGTAACCTGATGCTGAAATATGCATCCTATTTTCCTTCTGGACAAATATAAAATTGCCCATGCCTAGTGTCAGTTCATGTTACCTCAACACAAATGCTACACTTGTAAGAGTCCAAACTATGTGAGAGCTGGGCTGCATCACAGGTTTGGAAGATTTATTTATTTATTTTACAGAATAAAATCACAACGGGATTATCCAAAATCAACATGAATTTCTTGGGTGGAGAAGCTTAAATGGGATCTTTGTATAAGCAAACAGACTTGCACAAACACACTGGCCGTTAGCTCTCCAATGGCTCTACATCAGAGAAGGGACCAGAGTTACTTCACCTGAAGGTGTGGAATAAATGGCATGGCTGAAGGAGAACTCATTTAAGCAGTTTTCAGATAGCAGAAATTATATGACTTGTACCTTATGCTGTAAACACCCCATCCGGGCCAAGGCATGTGATTTCAAGACTTTATTTAGCTGAAGTGTATTAAAAGAAACACTGTATTTCTTTATTTTCTTTGGCAAAGCATTAATCTTCTGATGTGCTTTCAGAAAAACAAATGCGCCATCACTTTAATGATTCTCTTTTTCTGACCTTTGCTAAACCCACAGTCAGAAAACAATGATAGATTAAAATAAAGTGTTTGCTCTAAGATTAGTAGACAAGTTAATCTTGCTAGGAAAGAGGAATTTGGTTTTCAGGGAAATAACAGAGAATTGGGTTTGTTTGTTTTTCTGCTGTGTATGCATTGGAAATTCTGAGGCAGACCAAAAAAAGTTTATCAGTTCTATGAGCATGCCTTAGACTGGAGATTCATAAAATTTAGCCTTTCATTAAAAAGTCTCAAAAAAAAAAAATAATTAAATCATAGACTCCTTTTTAATGGATGATTCAAAAAGACAGTGGAGGCCAGATTTTCCAACACTACCCTCAAATTTGTGCATATAATCTCTGCATGCCTTTGTACTTCCCCAGTTTCACAAGGGAATGTTTGCACATCCAAACTCCCAACACCACAACAGATGACCAAATATTTGAGCTCCATACATATGGACACCTGTTATGACATGACTTTAAAGTCTGTTCCAGGATCTGCTCATACACAAGGCCTCCAAACTACTCATGAACAAGTAAGGAACTGTGTGAAAAGGTGACTTGTACTTATATGCCATGAAGGAAAGGGAGGTAAAAACCACTGTCCTACCCACACTGTATCTTCTTCTTCTCTGGGTCATTTACTCCAGGAGGTAATCCCAGGATATCTAAAGACAAACTCTAATGAACCACCTGTATAAACTCTTGTGGTCAACAATTTTCAGAACTGGACATTTTACAGCATAAGGACAAGTATCTTGAGACTGAGGGCACTGGAAAAAGATTTGCCTCTTCCTCTGAAGACACTGCTCATTTCAGCTGTGTGACGTCACCATACTGCTTAATGTTAACAGTGAGCAGAAATAACAATTTTAAACACATGAAAATGCAGTGGCATTGCAAGAAAGTATCAAGAGGGAGAAAAACAATAAGCAAAAAGATGCTGAAAGGTCAGTGATGATATCAAAGCATACGAAAATGAAAGGCACAAAGCATCAAGTACAGCCAACCAAAAAGTTCAGGAGAGCTAGCTCAGGGTCAGGTTAAGTCCACTGCACCTCCATCAAACACCCTAAGTGCAACCATCATATAGCACCAAGTGGTTTAGACTTTATGCCCCCCTCTTTTCATCACAAAACCATACAAACACTGGTGGGAAGAGCAGCAGTTGTGGCTAAAGATCTACTGCTTAGACGGAGCAACCCATGGAAAGTTTTATCTTGCCTTTGTGTAATGACAGGCAGAAAGCAACCCCACAGCTAAAGCATCTGGAAGGATTACCTGTTAAACTGCCATACATAGTCAGAAGTCTAGTTCCGGAAATTAAATAAATCATTTGATTGGTTCTGTTCTTATAGAAAAACATAATAATTCCTTACAATTGAATGAAGCCATCTGAAAATGCTTAAATGCAACTGCAAGCTTAAAACCTGAGATTTCAGGTTTGCAAGTCTAGTATGGGCAAATGTGTTAGAAAATACAGTCCCTAAAGATATACTGCTTAAAGCCCGAATTCTTCACCCAACCTTTCATCTGATTATTGAACCCTGGATAATTTGTATCTGCAAGCAATAAAATACCAAAGAAACGCGATGGAAACCGTTAGAGTGTTCCATAAATACTGAAGAACTCCTCCTGACACCAGAAACCAGGTCTTAAAGCGTTGTGTTTTAGATTAACCCTTAGACCTTAATCTGGCCCTACTACCCTGAGGAACTGTTCATGCAACTTTTAAGATAAACACACCACTCATTAGTGTTTATTGGAGCAATTACTTTTTGTAAAGATATCCTCCACAAATAAATTACCATTTACTCAAGAAACTGAAGTGGTCATATGTATTATTTTCTTTATAAGAAAACTAACAAGATCTTAACCTACAAATTGAACTATTGATTTCCTTTGCTATCTACACACCTATTGCTGAGACACTTGTTTAACACCTGATCTGTTTTTGAAAGGAAGCTGTGTTATAATTAAATTAGTATAAGCACAGTCTGACAGAATGAACTAATAAACATGACAAATACTAGACCCCAAATTTTTATTAAAAGAATACAGGAGCACACTGAATCTATTAAATTAGCTGTGAGAGACTTTTTATTTTGCATTCTCAGTCTTGCTTCCCTCTGATTAAAGTAACTATTACCAAGGTATGATACAGTACAAACTCTGAAGCAGAAATCTGTTGGTTATCTTCAATTTTGGCATGGCCAGCACCTATTAAACAGTGGCTTATTATGCAGTTCACCAATCAATGCCTTCAGAATCACTTTAACATGCATTTCTGTATTTGAATTACTGCATTTTCAGTAATTACTGCATAATCAGTAAGCTAAATAGCTACAGAAAATGCAATTTATAAGAATTTTCAGTATGATATTATTAAAAAAACCAAACAAAAATAATAATAATAATAATAAAAAATTCCAAACTTGGCAGGCTAGACGTTAAAGAGCCAATACGGTGTAGGAGCATATTTAAATTTCCATCATAAATTGATGCCAAGGAGCAAAAGCAAAGAGGTCTGATCCAATGGGAAGCTGATTGTTCCAGTTACATTTCTTGTTTTCTGGACAGGCTGAAACCAAGTGAAAGGCTTTGTAAGTTCCCTTCTTCACTTGCCCACAGAAACAAAACTGGAAGGGACTTCACAACTAAGGCTGACTGCTACGTAAAATGTATCTTGATACAGGAATGAGTTTGAACAGCATTGTGATTTTTTTAGTCTCATCTTTTCACTTCTAGGCTGCACCTTTGATGGCTTCACAGTACTTGATTATTAAGGACTGCTTTCCAGCACACCTAATCACTTTGAAGAATCATAGAATAATTTGGTTTGGAAGGGCCCTTAAAGATCACCTAGTTCCAACCCCCCTGTCGAGGGCAGGGACACCTTCTACTAGAACAGGATGCTCAAAGCCCCGTCCAAGAAAAAGACCTCACATAGCTGAGTTGGTTATAAAACCCGAGTAAAGTCATTCCAACACACCAGGTATCCCACTCAGCTTACCATTTTACTTTGCAGAATACCCTCTATGAGACAAGTAATTACAGAGAATAAGAAAACAATACTATGCCCTTTACATTAAGTTAGGCTTTTATCCAGGCTTTACCCATTTATTCCCAGTTTTGAAGTAATTTCATGTCTAGGTGTGCACGTCTACACTTGCAAAATAGTAAGTAATTTCAGCACTGGCAGCCCTTCAAAACCTTCCAACAATTCTCCCTTCTTCCAGTAATGTTAAAATGATTCAGCTCTACCACAGCTTATTAATGGAGAATCACTGAAGACAGCGTGAAATACTTAGAGGACTACATACAAGCAAACAGGTACCAAACAAAACCAGTAAGTAACACCAGTGTAGTGGGAACCCCTGAAAAAGTCACTCTTCCTGGGCTACTGAGGTCTCTGGGCACTCCAGAATAACTCCACAGAAAAGACAAGCCACCAGAGCAGCTGTCTATTTAACTAGGCTCAGCCTTCCCATACCAGGTGCTGAAGTGAAGCACACCTCTCTGGCACTGCAGGAAAAAGTAAGGTAAGGAAAGGGATTATGAAGAAAGCAATGACATAGACTTGCATTGGCAGAGACTTCATAAACAATGAGAGGAAGCAGAGTTCATGTACTCTACAACTACCTGAAAGAAGGTTGTAGTGAGGTGGGCATTGGTCTCTTCTCCCACATAACAAGCGATAGGATGAGAGTAAATGGCCTCAAGTTGTGCCAGGGGAAGTTTAGGTTGGATATTAGGAAAAAATTCTTCACTCAAAGGGTTGCCAGACATTGGAATAGGCTGCCCATGGAGGTAGTTGAGTCACCATCCCTGGAGGTGTTTTAAAGACATGTAGATGTTGCATTTAGGGACATGGTTTAGTAGTGGACTTAGCAATTCTAGGTAAATGGTTGGATTCAATGATCCTAAGGGTCTTTTCCAATCTAAATGATTCTATGATTCTACTTGAAGATCTGGTGGTTGAGAAAACAAAGTCAATAATAAGGCCTTCAGAAAAACGTGTGCACCTAGGCGCATTTAGTCTGAGCCTCTTGATAGGATCTTTGTACCAATAATGTCTGTCCAAACAACATAGAGAAAATCTTGCAATTTCTATTATATTGCTGATTTGGTGAGCTTACACCACAAAACCCACTAAGGTGCAAAAATCAGTCGAGCCCCCACAAAACCCACTTTTACTCTCCAAAAAGTCTATTTTCCTTGCTTTGCCTGACTAACAAGTGGTACTCCTGTGAATGTCTACCTTGCATGTTTCCCTTAGGAAAATTCATTTCACTTATCATCTAAAATAGTATCACCCAGTTTTTCCAAGGACAAGTGTACTTCACCAGTATTTGAATATCGTGCACCAATAGCCTGAAGTGTGTGACATATTAGTCTCTCCAAGAATAAGGCATAGAAGGCACACTGCTCCTTAAGGTAATTCTTTACTGGAAAGCATATTAGCATCAAGATCTTTTGAAGCTTGGCCAGATCTAACATCTTCCAATTTAACATGACAAAAATTTAGTCTTGATACTGAGGCATTCTAACTGAATGAAGCAACTAAAATCAACTTCAGTAAATAGTGTATTGCAGCAACTTGCATTTTCACAGTTTAACAATGGAGGAAAAGAAAGAGTGATGTTCTGCACATCACCAAGACTGGGTAGATAGGAGGTAAAGAAAGGATAGTGGAAATTGTGTGAGTGCTGAAGGAACAAAAATGGATGAGTATCACTTCACAGGCATTGATTCAGTTGGTGTAAAATAAATGAGGTGCTGCACCGCAGTAGGTAAGTCCAACAGTCACACCTATTAAAAACAGCACTTCAAAACTTTGGGAAGTTTAAACAGACACAAGTAGAGAAAGAGGGACTGAGAGCAAACAAGGGAGAGACAAAGTTTGGAGCTAAGTAAGACAGCTGGCCAAGTAAGACAACCTGTATTATTCTACAGACAGGGAATAAAAAGAATTATTTTTGAAATTAGAGAAAATGAGAAGGAGCACGCCTCAATGTTACAAAGGGAAAAGGACTAAAAGCAGGAAGCTGAGAGTACACCTGGAGGCACACAATAACAATACAGAATTTGTACTTCATAGCAATCACACAGAACAACGGGTGACATTTTCTGAAGTGCTTAATGCTTCTACTGAATCCACACTGACTTGGATCCAAACTTGCTTAGCCAGTCCTGATTTCTCTTGAAAATCCATCTCAAAATTTTATTCAGAACTCTGATACAGACCAAGACTGAAATGTTTAACTAAGTATGACTTCAGAATAATACTAAAATTATACAGTCTTTAATAGAGTAACACTAAAAACTAACGAATTTCTTACTTCACTAGTTACTATAATGGCATTAGGACAGCACTCAGCATAACTTAGTCCTTTTTCTTTACTCTTGTGTATATTAATCTTGGATGATACTATTTTAATAGAAGTATAAACGAAAGTGGAGGTTTCTATCTTCATTTGTCCATGGAAATATTAAATTTCGTAACTATAAGTGTCTACAGTAAACAAATCAAAATTATTTAACAATACTCTCTAGCACCCTTTTATTTTAAGGACTAAACAACCCACTCAAGCAAATATAATGTGTTTCCATCTTTGACCTGTACCTTTCAAAATTGATAGATTATAACAAATTATCAAACTTATCTTAGATTCCCTGATGCTACAACATGGTGCCGCACTGCTAAATGCAAAGAGATACAACAGTTTATTCCAGCAGAAAACACGACTCTATGCTACCAGCACTGCGTGCTGTAGCTCAAAGCATAGGAAAAATCATAGAATCACAGAATGGTTTGGGTTGGAAAGGACCTTAAGACCATCTAGTTCCAGCTCCCTTGCCACAGGCAGGGACACCTTCCACTAATGCAGTGCTACCTCACAGCTCTCAATCAGTGCTCTTAATCACTGCTTGCCTTGAGAAGCCTTCTAAGCCTCTGTCTGGGCTCCGCTCTGCACAAGGCATGCAAGCTGACAGCAAGGGGAAGCAATGGTGTCTCAGCAACTGCCAGCACTGATCCCCCATGGATCTCAGAGCAACAGGGGTTCTTGCTGGCTGACATGACATGAAGTGAATCCAGAAGCCCAGAGAATCTAATTCTCTGGTCTGATGCTCTGTACTGAGTTATACTTTCTGGCATCACTGGAAAAAACCCCACAATTTTGATGAAGGAACACTCCATGCTCTGTCTTTCATTACCTTGCACAAGCATAAAGCAAAAGACAATTGGACAAAATAGAACATGCAAAAGCCTATATTTATTAAAATCAGTGGCAAAACTGACGAGAGGAAACAGAATTTCACTTGTACTTTCTTTAAATATATCAGGTTCCTTTATCAGTTGCTGATTACTTTAAATAACCGTTTGCATGTGCTGCACAGTGCAAATTTTGTATCTTTCAGGACATACCATATTTTTGTCAAACTGACCACTTTAAATTCTGATTTATATCTTCTCTGTTACATTATTTAAAAATTAACAGGCAGATTTATTTTCTATTACCAAGACAGCAATTTCCTTTTTAACCTTCCTGAAGAAAATGCTGAAGGTTTCCTTCTTAGTCACCCAGCAAGTATGGCTACATGACAAAGATCCTGTGATGGCTTTATTTTTCTTGAAGTCTTACCTTCTAGCTGAAATGGAGACTAAAGTGCCACCACCACAAAACTGATCTGTCATTACAGATGAATATAGGGACAATAAAAGGGATTTTTTTGTCTTCTTTTTGCACAGGTGAGGTGTGCTCCACAGAAAGCAAACCACTCACTGGTCACCCACAAGCAGTGCCAGGGTCACAGTCAGGCAAAGGTTCATTTTCTCATTCGTTTACATTAGCAGACATCAAAGCCATAGCTCATTACAAACTGAAACTAAGGCTTTACAGCATAACCTATCTAAAAAGATAGATCTAAAAAGCAACTGAATTTGACCTGCACTCTACACAAACAGATTCAAGTATGATCACGTAGAGATTAATACATACTAATGCACATTCTGAAATACTGAAATTGCTCTCTTCAAGATTAACTGCAGAGTAAAACTTCTTCCTCAAAATCATGTGAAAACTAGTATAGGAGTCAGTGGAGTCCCTGCAGTGAAGAACAGTCCTGTTCTGAAAAAAAAAAAAAAGACACTACTATGACAGTCCTAGAGTATTTCAGTAGACTGTTATAACATTCAGCCCAATGGGGTTAATTTGGCAACTAAGTAGTCACTTGACCACACAATTTGATAGCTGTAGTAAATTAGATTTCAATAGATGAATGTACAGAACATAAAATTCAACCTTTAGAAAGCTATGTCTGGCTTAAAGAGTAGTCCCATGCAGTATCAAAAGGAGGTAAAAAGAAAAACTCTTCATCCAGCAAGCAGCAATGAGACCCCTTCATTCAACCTGAGTCCACAGCACCATAACATTTTGTCCCTTATCATTTTTCAAAGCACACAGTCCCTGCCCAGATGTTGCTGAGAGACTTAAGCAGGTACACTAAAGGAAGGAGTAATTCATTAATGAAGCTGATTGCCTAAGAATGAGGCCATCTGCAGCTACTTCTTCCTGCATAGTCTGCTTTACAGTTTCCTGCCTTTTCCTAAAACACCTACAATGCTCCTTAAAGAAAGGGAAACTCCTACAACCAGAGCAAACAGAAAGACTCCATGTTCCAAACTTCATTATTTTTATAATCTGGAATTATGTTGTGCATTGCTGACGGTTCCTCAGTCTTACAACTGTAGATGACTGTGAATTAAAACTGCCTCTGAACAGTGAACCCATCAAGATCTGCACCATTTTTTTGCAAGCTTTGTGGGTATCAAAATTAAATCAAAGGTCTGTATCATAAAGTGGAAATTCTTATTAATTTATGAATAAACAAAATATTGATTGGCTTTCTTCCTACAGCTAACCTATGTAGTGAATAAACTTTTTGACTCAACTATCAAAGCAAATCCAGACCAGTATCACCCTCAGACAGAAGGGCTTATTCTCTGCTATAGTGATAATTCATTTTCATTGTTATGCAAATGTATCTTCCAAACTGGCTGGGATTAAAAGATTCCTAAACATTCTCCCTGGGAAAAATAATCTGAATAATATCAACATTTTGTTTAATAAATTATTTTACTTTTTTACTTTCCCT
>NW_009938636.1:45388-65739 GCF_000696875.1 Nestor notabilis
CATTTAAATGAGTTACTATGGAACATCACAGCACTGCTCATCTCAGTGAACTGTGACATGACTTCTGAAGCAGGGACACCGAAAGATATAAATGTTACCTTTTCATAGGGCTCACATTCTTGAACACTTTTTTCCCCCCACTAACAGCCATCTGAATTTAATCAGAAATGATGGTATCAGATGAAGAACATACATATGTCATAGGGTGAAAGGCGGAAAGTGATCCATAAACAATCCCAAAACCTACATCCAAAGTTTTTGGAATGCAGTAAAGACATTATGGTCTCAAATGGATGAAGGTCACTTTCGTTTTTTACATGTCTTGTTTTCCAGACAAGGATCCAGAAGACTATCAGGTCTCAAAAGTTGTTACTTTAAAAGATATCTTTAAAAAACATATTAATTAATTATATTACACTTATTTGTAGATAGAGATGAAAAAAATAATTTAACAAGGGAAGTAGTTGAATAAAGTACTAGCAAAGATTAGCAAGCTCTCCATGGATAGTTTTAATAATATGCCTACAGATATCATGTTCAGTGGAAAACCTTGAAAGAAATAGAGAATATAGAGAACTTATTTTTCATATAGCTATAATAATTGTAAAGACAAAGTTCTCTTCTTAGTAACATCAACAGAAATTGCTCACTATTCCATCAAAGTCAATGGAGTATAGACATATGCACTAAGGTGTACCAGAATAAGCTTAATAGTGTTTAAATGATTATTAAAAATAAATACATGGTTGTCAAGGTATGATGACGTAAATAGTTAAAACTGTTATCATTTTCATTGGCCAGAAAAGAAAACAACAGAACAACTTAGAAATACTTCACATATGGAAAAATATTATTTTCTTAGTTTTGATTTTGAACGGAACGAGTCTTAAACACATGCTTAAAATTAAGCAGAACTGATAAAGCCAATGCCAAATGCCAAGATTTTACTCAAAGGAACTATTTGCATAATTATGGGCACGATTATGGGGCCTCTATGAATAACTACCTGAATGTGGGTAAAGGAAAGAAGCAAACAGAGTAATGAAACATCCCTTGGGCTGCTTACTTTTCACACATTTAGATTTAAATCATTCCAGTGGGTTTCATAGCATGAAATGATCATTTGTTTCCTTAAAATAGATACCTAGCACTAAAACCGTAGAGTAAAATGCAGATCTTGCCAAGCTAAAACAAAAACCTTAATATTTAAATGCCTCATAATAACTTTTATATATGTACACACACTTCCTCCCTTAAGCTGCCTTTTCCAAGGCAAGGAAGCAATAAGGTTTCTGGACAGCAGCAATTGCTGTGTCAGGAGGGGCAGCAGGACTGCACTGCACTGAGCCGACAGTTCCTGTCCCATCCTGTAAAAACAACCAGTTCCTCTGTGCACACCCCGATGTGGGATCCCTGGATCCTGATGAGTACCATGTGAAGAGCTCAATGTGATTAATCAGTGCCACGGCCAGCTTCATAAACAGGAAGCTTCTCCTCTCTATACATTTAAAAAAAAAAAAAAAAAAGAAAAAAAAAGCCACCAACATTGAACTATGAAACAGTTATGAAAATAGCTTAATTTTACTTGGATGGCATGCTTACAGCTTGGTTCTTTTTAATGTATCTACAGTGAGATACCATTGTTCCAGGAGACATCTTGGGACTCTTCATCAGGGACTGGAGCGATAGGACAAGGGTAATGGGTTTATACTTAAATAGGGGAAGTTCAGGTTGGATATAAAGAAGAAGTTCTTCACTGTGAGGGTGGTGAGGCACTGGAATGGGTTGCCCGTAGAAGTCGTAAATGCTCCATCCCTGGCAGTGTTGAAGGCCAGGCTGAACAGACCCTTGGGCAACTTGGTGTAGCGTGAGGTGTCTCTGCCTATGGCAGGGAGGTATAACTAGATGATCTTAAGGTCCTTTCTGACCCAAACCATTCTATGATTCTGTAACTCTGCATTAAAATTAAGCAGGATTTTATTTGTGTCCCTATGTGTTCTGGGATGCAATCATAACTACAGACTTCAAGTCTGTAATATTTAAACATAACTGACTAAACTTTGAAAGAACTTGAATTAAAGATAATCCATCTTTCAATGATTCTCCAATATTTTAATTTCTATGCCTAGGAAACTTAAAGTATTGTTGAAATAAAAATTAGTGTGAATTAAATGTGTAATGTCAATTACATGTACATAAGCTTAAAGAATGCATGTGAGATGCCAGCTCAGCTGCCTTTCTACTGCTTTTCCCCCTTTACTTATACAAGATGTAAATGCCTTTTAAGTGTGGCTATCACTGTGTACCTCAATGTGGCCAGATATCTTCCATTACTACTAACCGAACAGTGCTGAAGCCCAGATAAGGATTTGCTGGTCAAAAACCTTCTAAGCACCAGAGATGATGATTCTGAGGTGGTTTTGTACTGACTGAACCAACTGCCAGTAGCTCTGATTCACCTGATTCAGCAGTGCAGGTATTGTCCAAAATCAGCACTCACTGAAAACATCCATATTACTTAAAATAAATGAGAGTCACAAGCTAACTAAAATTACCAAATGCATATTGACTCCCTGTGCCTGTGTAACTTCCCTCCTTTGGGGTTATGCACAACAAGAAGGACAAAGGCCGTTAGCTAAGGGTGAGTCCCTATTTTTAGGAGCCTAGTTCTTGGAACACCTAACTTTCATGATCTCCTCCTCTCCCATTTGCAGTGGTGCAGACCACATTCCCACTCCACGCCGCCACCACCACACATGCCATAGAGTGGCACATCTCTAAGGCCATCACAGCAAATGCTTACGCAAAAAACCTGTTATTGGAAAAGTATTTTTAGCTACTATTAATTCAGCTTAGCAAGTGGAATCCAGTGAGAGAGCCAACTCCATCTGATTAGCTAGCTCTTCTTATACCACAAGCAAGTGCCCTGGGAACTACCAGCAGCCCACAGACCACAACTTGGGAATCACTGTCCTAAATAATCTACAAACCTCTTATTATAGAACACCATGATCCTTGTCTTGCTCAGGTCACTATTTTAGTTTTCTTCCTGCCAGCACAGCATACTATGATGGTAGAAATTTACAGCTCATATCTGCTAATCATGCCCATTTGGTGGACAACTATCTAGCAATCAATGACATAATTAATTTTTTTTGGTAGATTTATACCACTTTAGCTGGAGGCAGACTCTCACAGTCAACCCTGCAGTTTCGTTAGAAGTCGGAGAGCTGAAAAGCAAACTCCATTCTCACGAATTTAATAACAGCTAAGAAGCAATATACCAAATTAAAGCTACACATGACCTCCAAATTTTCCTGTAACACTAGAACTTATTTATTTTATACAAAACTTTATTTCACTTCAAAACTTCACACTGATGGTACATTAACATTTTGGGATCACATAATCATTGTCTTCATCGTAATTTATTAGCCCTCCACCACTTCTATGCTTTTTCCCATACTGATTCTTAAGGATAGAATTCAGTTTCAATAAGGTCTGAATGTCCTACTCTCCCAGTATAAAGAGAAAGTAACGGAAACACTCTTTTAATGGACTGTAAATCCATCCTTACCTACCTCTCTTTATCATATTAAATGAACTAAGCACAATTTGACAGATTAAAGGACACACCATTATCTTCTACAGTCCATGGAACATAAAAGATCAAACTAGAACTTTATTTTGTAACTTGGCTATTAAGAATGTCACTCAAACTTCTCTGTCACTCAGAAGCTACTCAATACTGATTCAGAAACAAACCAGAAAATTCAGTGTTCCAAGTGTGTTCCAAAGGACAAACGCATTTTGTTAAAACAATAAAATGTGTTTGCATTATGATTGTGTATAGCTCAAAACTCACCTGTATGGTTTAGGAAGTTCTAGAGATTTATCTTTAATATAATTTATCAGGTGACCAAACATTGTATTGTTACAACATGACTGATGAGTAGCCACTTATTAGATACATATTTTAATGCATCAGTTGTGCCTTTTTAATCAGTTAAGATATGAATCATACTACTTCATATTTCTAAGCACTTGGCATACATAGAACATTACCAAAATCAATAAATCATTTAATTCCAATTTAATTTTTCTTTACTCCTCCATTTTACTTTGCTACAAAGAAAACTACCCTGGAAGTCCTAATGAACAAAAAATCTATACCTGCATTCTTCTATTCTTACTTCTGAGACATTGTATTTGTTATTTTTTATCAAACCACAGAAGATGTCCACAGAATTAGACCATTTTAAGACATGTATGTACATGAATATAGAGGCTAGGTATGTACATCTGCTGCCTATACAGCCTTTATTGGTAAAAGCAACCAGGGTGCTAAAAAGGGGAGGCGAGGGACGTGTTAGAGGGACTGAGTCAAAGATTTCCTATATAATCTTTGATTTTTCACAGCTTTTAAAGAAACGTTGTGTGAGACTGAGTCTTTTAAGTCTTTATTTTAAAGTTGGATATTCATAACACAGCACTTGAATTAGCAATGTATATAAAATTAGCAATGAATGATTTCAGGATTTTTTTAATTGATATGTATTAGTTTTAACTAGCAGTTTGTTTCCTAGCAAAAGAAGTGGAAATGCTGTTGAAAAGCTTCCAACTAGATATTTATTGCCACCAGGGGAGCTGCTCTTGAACACGGGTCTTCAGTTCTCCTGCAGTACTCAAGCGTTTCTACTCAACTGGATTTTGTAATATAAGTACAGAGTTTTAGTCTCCACAATGCATCATGTATTATAACGCCCACACCCACAAACTGAGCAGTTATACTGGCATTTTGACAGAATGATTTGAATGTGAATAAATATGCAATATTTTTTATCTTAATTTTACTTTTCAGTTTTACCCTTGTATTTTTTTAAATTAAGAGTTTTACAAAGGATTTAAGAGTAACATTGTTTAACAATTCAATTTCTTTAAAAAGCATCAAGTACTGTTCATTCTTTCCTTACGCTTTTTTCTGTTCCTGTTAAAGGGAATCAGATGTTTAAAAGAGATCAATGCAACACAATCTGTTTTCTTCTGATTTCACTACCCATAAAATGAAAGTCAGTGATGGCTATATATACCACAAAAACATGACCTGCCTTTAACCTGCATGTAAGTCAAAAGACCCCCCATTTAACCTGCAGGAAAATACTAACTTACAGATACTAGCATTCAGGCAGTAGCCTCTGTTTTGAAGGCACTGAGCTATAGCATACTTCTAACACATTTTTACAGGAAACAGTAACTTGGACTTTAATAAACCCTCACAATTATTAAGTTACTTGGTTAGACATAGGAGAGTATCTTCTCAAATCAGAAATCTCAAAAGAAGTGTAATACAAATTCTTCAGTGGAGTGACACATTAAAAGAAGCACCAGAACATACAAAAAATAAATCAGCTGTGGGTATTCCTGCCTATAGGTTTTACTTTTAAGGAAAAAAATTCCATTTCATAATTAAAATCTATTTGCATACATTCTTCCTTTCTTATGAAAATGTCTTTATAAAGTAGAAATTAACCAAATGATGTGCAAACACCTGCATCTTAAAAAGACTTACTATACCATCATAATATAGTTGGCATGGTAAACAGAGTCAGTAAGTAGGCAGGGGTATTTAGAACCTGTTCCTAGAGGCATGAACATCTTAATCATGATAAAAACCATGAGTCGAAGTATCAGTATCAGACACAAAAATGGAAAAGAGCAAGACTTTTAGGATTATATGAAAATTCATAAAGCATACACAGATTATAACATTTTAAAAACAAAGTAAGAGAGAGCTAGAAAACTACTCTCCTTTTTGTAATTTTGCCTACACCTAAGGATCCATGTCGACCTGTTTTAGTCACAGCAGTGTTCAAAACAACTGCTTTTTTAAAAGCTAAGGAGGAGGAGAAGAAAGCATTAACTTTTTTACTGCATTCACTGAGTAAAAATAAGTTTCAAATCTTTTTGCACAGTGGACTGGTAGCTAGGAGCAGAATCACAGCAATGAAATGTTCAATTTATGTTGTGTGGCTTTGTGGAGCATAGAGTGCAACAGCTCCCTGAATAGAAGGGGATCACATAGAAGTAAAAATGAAGAGTGTAACTTTGTTCAGTTTTCAAAATGCTGTGTAATATGCCTCCAGTAAATTAGGAAGCAGACTGTGATTGATAACTGCTGTTGGAAAACCTGTTTTACTCTTTCAAAATCTACGTGATCTAAACATAACCATGCATACTATTCCAGCACAGTCTGCTTCATTTTAAACCCTTTATTACTTTACAGGCAGCATCACTTATATGTTAAGTGGAGCACTTCAATGCTTGCACACTCTAAATCAGTGGTCTCCAAAGCAGGGTGCATGCACAGTGGGGTGCAGGAAGAAAATATCAGTAATGCACTAGTACATATATATAGTTTGTATTTAAAAACAAATATACATTGGCAGTGCATGCTCAGTATTTTACTGATAGAAATTTTTGACTGATAGTACTGCGTGATCAAAAATGTTTGTATACCACTGTTCTGAATATATCAGTATGAATTCTTCTTTTCTAGTAGCTTCCCCATCCCCATTTTTTCATTTTTGATTTGCTAGATTCCAACCTGAGAAACCTCAAGAATCAATGGTGTCAGATTCAAATATGTCAACTTATTCCCTCATCCTTCTTATCAAGAAATACCAAACTTAGAGGATTTACATGAGGCTATTTTCTAGATTACTGTCTAAATGTATACTACTGACAGGATGTGAGCTTCCTTCTCCTCTACTTCTAGTAAAATATGTAAGAAAACAATCTCTCAAACAACTTTTCATTATTTTTTAAACTATCCTGGATTTTTAAACTATATGACTTTCTATACTTCTCTTAGCATCATGCTGCTACAGTAGGTGCACCAGTAAGTATAGGTCCTGGCATGATACTGAGAGCACACAAAACGTTTTAACGGGTCAGGCAAGAGAGTCCCCCCAGGCTCAGCAGTAGGAAGAGTAAATGCTATTCAGTAAGAGAAACCAAGCCTGGCCACTTTCTGTATCCTTTCCCCTTAGGGTGAATCTCTCAGGCTCACAACCCTGCCACAAGATGGCACTGGGGCCAGGAGCTGCCACAATAATGGAGAAGGTATGTATTCAAAGCAGTGACAGCAGTGCACCTGCACAAAAAAGAACCTGGTTCTTTCAGCAGCTGTTTACGGACCAGTGGTCCATAGGGTTTTTTATAACTTTAAGTCTGCTAATGTAATTTGCCCACTGGATAGTGCTTTGACTGCTGGTTCCCTATTTTTACCTGTCACATAATACTTTATCTGTTTTAAACTAGCTAATACCATTAAGTAATCATTAGTTCCATCACTGAATCTGGCATATTTTATTCTGTATTTACCTTATTTACTGTCATATTAGAAACCTCAGTCATGCTCCTGATAAGCATTCTGCTCCCCAAACTGAAGAGCCATTTAATCTATTATATCAAGGAAGCTGCCTCCTCCCTGTTCTTCTAGTTGCCTTTCTCCATACACTCACCAATTTCACTGTGAAATGTTGTCCTTGAGATGCCCACCAGAACTGCACTCTAATATTCGAGATGCAGGTTCACTATGGTTATATATAGTAATAGAACAGTGGCTCCTGCCCTGTCTGTAACAGTGGTTATGTCCAACATTTTGTTGATATAATTTTTGCCTCCTGCTGTGCAATGAAAGATGGCATTAGAGCACTGTCGGTCACGATGCCAGTATCTTTCCCGAGTTTTACAAATTAATTCCAAATTCAGGATTGCTCAAGCACAGTTGAAGGAGATCCTTTTTGTCAGATGCATTAACTCCTATTTATCTATCCTGACACTCGCCTACCATCTTTTGCCCACTAATTACATTCTGTAAGATGTTTCTGTAGTTCCCTGACACCTGTTATCTTCCCAGTAAGTGCTATGGAGTACCATCCACAAACTGAGAAATTTCACTTTTTACTCTCATTCTGCAGGTCATGGTAATATATTGAATAAAACTTGACACAACTACCAGCTGTCTGTCCATCCTAACAAGCTACTTTTCTTCTTGAAAATCCCCTCTCTCACAGAAGCCTTGTCAGTGCAAAAGGACACAGTGAAGACAGATAGAGGTTTGGTTTCCACTTAGGTATCAGTTCCCTTTTTCCTACTGCATGTTCTCCTTCCCCCCAGATTTATGCTCTCCTTAGCAACACAGGAATGTCACAGTGGAACTGGGACAGTCATTGGGACTGATGGAACCAACATTACTGCTGGTTTCATCTAAAAACCTCTCAACTAGCCCAATCATCTCAAGCCAAACTATCTCTCATCAAAAGCTCTCTTCACTAACTACGCACTTACAGGCATGATGCCAGGGCATCTTATGAGACCTACACATGTCCTCTGCAACAAACTAAGCTCCATTCAGTTGCTAGACTTCTATCCATATCCCATGGTTAACACTGTACCAGAAATTATAAACCTAGGGTAGTTTAACACTTGAACACAACAACTGGCAGGAATTTTACCGAAGAATTACAGGTTTCATGTATCAGTTTTATATCTGAGATTCAATAAATGAATAAAAAGGCTTAAAAGTTCAGCTGCAAAGGTCAGTGAGGGAAAGTTATGCTAAAGAGCTAAAGCAGTTTCTTCTTCAAAATTTTCAGGTTGCTTCACATTACTGAACCTTTTGGTCCTAAGGAATCATACTGATTTACTGCTACACCACTGCAGCTTGTCCAGAGGGCCATCTGCAGAAGTCCAGAGGTTTCCTGACACTAAGTAACTTTCAGGATAGGATCTGCTACTAGCTCCCCACATCTTACAGTGCTGTACAGTAATAATAACCACTTTGAGTTGGCTACCAGGTCTTGCTGGCAATTTGCATGTCAAAAGACTTTTAACAGATAAAACAGCAACCTCTTCCCTGTAAATATACCAGATCCCAGTCTCAGAAAGATTCACTTTCTTCCTGGAAATTCACTAATTTAGTGCAAGTATTTTTTAAATTCAGATAATTAGGTATCTCCTAAAGTACTTCATCTCTGAATTGGACATTTCATTGAAAAAAGTACTTTTCTAACCTATTCTTTTCAACATAAATACATTCTAGACCTTCTTCTCTATAAGCTATCTAAAGACTGCCATCAGCACTGGCAAATCTAATCTACCTAAAAAAAAAATACTCATTTCCTCAGTAAATTCTCTTTTCCTACAACTATTCTGTGGAAATATAATGGAGACATTTAAAAACCACACCACACTGGTTTTAACAGGCATAAGTCCTGCTAGTGAAATCGGGGCCGGGGGGAGAAGGGGGGAAGATCGGGATGGTGGTGTACTATATTTGTATGTACAAGTTATAGTATTGTGTACCTTCTATCATTTCCATACCACTAGGAGGTTTACAATGTCCGGCATGGCTCACAACCCAAACGGGATACTGCTGATTTAGTCCACAATATAAGGCCTGTATAAAGGTCCTGTAATAACCTGCCAGTCCAGGGTTACCTGCCAAAAAACAAAACATACAAGCAGAGTCAATATTAACCTTCCAACAGCAAACAATCTGCTTCTAAGCAAACTAAACAGCATTATACAGCAATTTGTTAATTTATTTTCTGCAGTATGTTTCCAATTTTTATTTTCCCATTTTCAGGGGCTATGCTGTTCAACTAGTTTAATTACATTGATCAATGGCACCCTTGAGAAGCATTTTACAAAATTACTGTGAAATTGCAGAACCTAATATCAAAGCCCAACATAAAGAGTAAATCTCCTTTTCTATTAGAGGTCAGCCAACTTGCCTATCAATCCTATTACATTATAGATACATGAAAATTGGGCAAAGAAACCCTCAGATTTTATAAAAATATCACAAAGACTATAGCATATATCACTTGATCCAGATGTCTGTCCTTCAAAACAGGTATGTGGTATTCTGACAATATAGAGGTCTGTACTGACCCTAAAAGAGAGGATGATTTTATTTTAAAGTCACTGGACTAGAATTTTTCTGCTTGCAACTTCATATACTTGCTGACCTTCTCCACACCGCTTGAGAACCTCTTTACTTTTCAACTTCTGAGCTCTAGATCCATGGAAGAATCTGTCCTCCATCCTGCATCTCATCAGCTTTAGAGAGAAGCTCTCAAAAGCAGCTGGTGTCTAAACGAATCCAGCTTGCCCTAATGGAGCAGACCGCATAGCTCTAAATCCACTGTTTAACAGTGACAACATCAGGTACCGCTGCTGAAGTGGAAACTGTAATACTGTCCCAAAGATAAAAAATATGTATCAGTAGTGATTTTAGCATTTCTGAACAGAATTCTAATATCTACTCCTCCTTTTATACTTTCTTGTTTGGGTATCAGTAATGACTTAATGTGGAGAGTGCATCCATATGAAGCGGATTTTGTTTTCCAATTCCTACAGGATACATAAAAATTCCATAAAGACATAAAAACATATAGCTTCTCTCAATTTATTAATTTTCCAGAGTAGTTCCACTCATTTCCTATTATCATTTAGACACCTGTAAAACCATCTATCATCGTCAGGATTGCTCCGTTACATGTTTTTCACTCACAATACTAGGCATTTCTTTGGATATCATGAACAGCAAAAGGCATCAAGAGCAGTACTGTGTAAAAAGGCATTCACATTCCAAAGTAACACAAATACATTGTTGAAAGGGTATGAGAAAAAAAAAAAACCCAAACACTAAAATCATGCAAACTCCTTTATATCAAGTCCAATGTAATCACAGGGGCTGAGCTGTGTAAGTATTGATAGTGACAGAGAAGAAGAATCAGAGCTGTAATCAAATCAGTACTTGCGGAAATGGTGTGAGAAGATATAAAGTAAGTTTCTTTCACTCTTCCCTTTCTGTAGTGGACATTTTCATTTTGCCTTCTTTTACTTCAACGGTTTTGCTCTCCAGGTAACACCCAGTAATACGTTCATTGCTCTCCCAAGAAGTATTCCCTCAGCCCAGGGCTTATGAACACAGCCTACACCTCACCATGGAGCAGCAGTGCAGCAGGCACCCAAAGCCACTGCCAGCACTGACATGTGAGAACAAGCTGGTGCCATGGCTCAACCAGAGATGATACATGGGCAGAAGAGGGAAGCCTTCCACTCTAGGTAACATATCATTCATGCTTCATCCTTCACTTATATGGAAAGTGTCTCTGATGTTTTTTGAATCTTAATAATATTACTGATTTTATTACTGCAATTAATAATAATAATAAAAAAATCTTATTTTTACTGGAATACACAGACTGGGGGGAGAAAAGGGGAAGAAAACAAACAAACAAACAAACAAACAAAAAACCCAACCAAACCACCAAAACCCAAACCCCACAGTAAATTTTGTGTATATATAAACTCCAAAATGCATTATCAAATTTTTGCAAACTGATTTCCAGAAAAACAACTTAAAATTCACAGGGTTCACACGCCCATACAATTGCATCAAAAATATGTAAAACAGAAGGCCTCAGGGACAATAAAATAAGATCTAGACATCATCTGTCAAGCTCCTTGGATTGATGTTACATAAAGGAAATTTGTCTTTCAGCAAGATTGAAGATGAACGTAGCAGCAACCCAAAATAAAGTATGTCTTTTGTAGAGTAAATGAACATGATGTTTTGGCACTATGCTTAGTCCAGGAATATAATGCTATTAGGTGTTCTGAGATCAAGGAATCGTTAACTTAATCTCAAATCCAGCCTTTTTTCTTTACTATTTTCTCTCCTTTAATAATGCAAAACAAGGAAAGGAGGAGAAATGGCAAGAGCCGTCTTAGACATTTTGGTGCTCTGTCCCATCATCAGCCAGGTGAACCAAACATGTAAATATTCTCAGCATTCAGTCACCAGCTGAAGAGCAGTGAAGTAAGAACTGCTTATGAACAGTGAGGCTTTGCATCAAATACTATACAAAGTTCAAGGCACTCTTTACTTTTTTTTTGAAGGAAAGGGGATTTTTATCCTATAATAAATGTGATCTGTATTTTAGGCAGATAAAATTAAAAAATGAATACAAAAGAAACCATTTTCCCTGCTCTTCATAAACTCATGGTAAAAGCCATTCTGAGGGGTCAGCTGTTAGAGCCGCTACTGATACTTTAAAATGCCTTGAAGGAGTATGAGTGAGAACTGCTGGCACAAATGGAAAGGAAAAATCAAAGATTTTAACAGCAAAGATTTCTACAGAGAAATCACCACGTGTAAAGCAGCCATAAATTTATTCTTTATTGAACTTTCAATTGCAAGAGTTATTCCAGATTTTCACTGACTTAAGTAAATGCAGATTAATAGTCCCTGCTCTTGAAAGCTTGCATCTACAATATTTATAAGTGGAGAATGTTTTACCTCCTAATATAGCTCTGCAAAGTCAGACATTTTATATGTTTTTACTTTAGTTGCTCACTTCAAAATACTTTAATGGGAACAAACAAAAAACATAAACAGATAAAGATTGTTTTCATGGAGTTAATGTAACTGCTAATGGAAATAACCAGGGCTTAATACACACAGCAATTTGTGGTCAACAATATTCTGGGCTTATCTACTGCAGTTGAAATGCTGTTCAATTAAACTATTTTATTTTATAGAAAGAGAACTACCAGGTTCGTCATGAAGACGCCCAGCAGTGCTCAGTTGGGCATTCTCAGGACTTTCCAGTACATTAAACCAAAACTGCCCCTGTTCTTCCACTCCGCAACCAAGTGTTAAAAACCGGAAACCATAAGTAAATGTTAACCTCCCTGATTTGAAAGTTGTTACTCCAGTTATTTGAATACCACATTAATCCTCAGACACCTCAGGGCACGTGAATCATTCACACGTGCCAGCAAATCTCAAATGGCAGTCATCTGAACCAAAGAGCACATCTTAAGCAGTTCCTCTCAACTGTGCTTAATTTTCCACAGTGTTTATGTTGTTTCAAAACTCTTAAACAATAGCTGTAAATGGTGACACAATAGAAAGACACAAAACTACAACATGCTGCATATTAGCTTAATTTGCAAGATTTATAAGCATGTCATGGGAAAAGTATGTCAAATGGACAATTTGGAGTGACTTCAAATACAGTGAGGACACTTTATTTGGTGCATTCGTAAGTTTCAGTAACTAAATCACTCCTGCGACCTTCCCTGTAATACACGCAACATGCAGTATTTCATACAGTTATTCTACAGTAAGCTTAAAGTCTTTCCATTTTTTCATTTGAAGACGAGAATCCATTTCCTTTTCTGACCCGCTCCACCCACAGCTAAAGGCAAAATGGTACAGAACTGACTATGCAGAGGAGTAACTTTGAGCTACACTGGGAGGTAAAAATTCACCACTTCTATATACTGCTGATACAGGCTTTTGAGAACTGGAACCACTACTCTTTAATCATCCACATAGTTAAAAATACCAAAACTTTCAAACACTTTCTTGTTAATGCTTTTTCCATCAAAACAAGATTTTAAATGCCAACCGCTTCCTTCTTACGAAGATACCTAACAGTGGAGAGAAAACAAATATCTGCCCAGGACATCACTACTACAGAATAACTTTTATCCTGATTTCACATGATTTCCTATACAATGTGTTATAAAGTCAAGCTTGGCCTGTCTTAAAATGAAATACATAATAATATTTGAGATGCTGCCCTTACAAAAAGGTTTTGACTTGGGAAGATTAAACTCACATACGGTGCACTTCAATCATCTTAATTCTGAATGCAAAACAACAAACATATAATGCTCGTTTAAAAAGTCACAGACCACAGCTACTCCCCACAAGGTATGACAGCTTTTGCAGCCTTCAAAAGGTCAAGCATTTTGAATTCTTCTGCAACAGAAAATATGAATGTAAAATATCAAGACCACACTAGCATTAGATAACACAATGCAAAAGTAATTCCCAGACTTCCTGAGGAATGTCAATGTAAACCACAACAGCAAAACGCTTCAAGTTAGGAACAAAGATATACACCAAAACACACAGCAAAAGCCTTCTGTCCAGAAAACAGTAGGTCAAAAATATATGCAGCTTACTCAAATGAAATTGAGACAAAACCAACTGAAAACAAAAATAAAATGAAAACAACTCTCAGCAGTTTTGCGAGGGGTATCTAAATTGAGAAGGATTTATTTAGGCAATCTATAGTAAATGCCAAGAGTGGTGGGGAGTGAAGCTCAGGAGCGTGCAGCTAAATCACTCAAAGAGCGATGAGGTTTCTTGCACCTTGTTTTGAAACAAGCTTTTGGGTTCTGTGCACCATCCTACAAGTCATTACCCAGTGATTTCAATTGTGTCTCCAGGAGTCTGACCATCTGGGGGAGTAGTAGCTGGCATTCAGCTGTGGTGCTTCATGCACTTCTCTAGGAGTTGCTCTCTGCTCTGGGCCCTCAGCAGGACCATAAGGAATAAAGGCAGCTACATGGACAGAAGGGAAATACACAGCCAACAGTGGGTTTACAAAGAACTTTTGAGGAACTAGAGAATATGCCAGCAACTACCATGAGTTTAATTTTAGAAATAATCCACAGTTTCAGAATTAATTATGTATGCTGCAGTATTTACATGATAATCTCCTGCAACAGAACTAAATGCAGACTCTTATTTTTTAAAAACCCAAACAACTGAGCGGCCATAAATCAAATTTGAAATCCAAAGGCAAACAGCAGGACCACACAAAAACCATTTTTGTGGCAATGATTCTCACTGCCTCTTCGCAGAGCTGCCAAAGCTTCCCGCTCCAGCAAGAAGAGCCTACATGACAAGTTCCTCACTCAAGGAAACTTAATCTGCCTTTGGCGTCTGACCAGCCACCATGGAAGAAGATGCAACTCCCCTATGTTAATGAATGGAAAGCAGCCCATACAGATGTCAAAAGGATTTAAATGGAGCATGTAAAAACACAATGATGTTCTCACACTTGGGACAAAACTGCAGAAACTGACACCATGCTGATGATCAGGCCTTAAAAGGAAACACACACAGGTTTCTCTGACATGCAGGGTCAAGGGATTTCAAATAAAACTTGTCAAATAACATTTGAGTTATCATCATAAACTCACAACAATTAAACTTTCACCTGTTTGCACGTCTAGAGGACTGGTATTCTTCGTCCTGTACTCCGCTTATAGTCCATACACTAGAGGAGCAGCATCAGCCAAAGAGCAAACAATTACAAGAACATTATATAGAAACACATGTGAAAACTCTGTTTGATGCTCTCTGACTCTGGAATCATGAATTTGGCTGGAAAACATCTTCATATATTTGCTTGGGTTGTGAAAATAGGGAAACTCAGAAGGATTCAGCCAGGTGCCTGTAACATAACTTATTAGAGAGGTTTTCAAGAAGATTTCAAATTTTTTCCCTATTTATTCCCATATACAGGTTTTAGTGTGATACAGCTATAAAACTTTATATATATGATTTTATAATACACATTCTTATATGCAGTTTGCAAAGCAAGTAATCTTGTCATTCTCTAACACTGCTCCACCTTTAGGACAAATGCGGGTTCATTTACCTCTAAAGAAATCCCACGGGTGGTCTGATAAACCCAAATTAATGCAATGCAGCTGGTCCAAGTGACAATTGTGCCTGAAGCAAATAAAAACTCCCTGCTAGAAACTGCAACAGTACATGCCTGTTTTCTCATATGAATGACTAACAGCATCTGTCTAGGCAGATAAGATAAAAAGTCTGAAATCCTGGTTTTGCCCATTGCAAACTTAGAGGGCTTTGTGAGTAAGTGATAGTGCAAGGGTTATAAAGTCCACAGATATATTTCAGTAGTTGCCTCTAATGTTTCAACCAGGTGAAATAAGTACTTAAATACAACAAAAAAGCCTTAGGGATTTTTGCTTGTTGTTTTTTTGGGGTTTGTTTTTGTGGGATTTTTTTTTTTTTGTTTGGTTTTGGGGTTTTTTGTTTTGCTTTTTAAGATGCCTGTAAACTAACGGTTTTGGAAGGGAGTTAAGAAATAATTTTTGTTCCATTTTCTTCAAACCAAATGAAAAATTAACACATTTTATGAGGTGTTCTAGTACACACCTACACATACACATTCTCTTAAGCATCTGCTTAGACAGATGAAGACAGATTTACCTGCTTTTAACACTCCAGGTGTGGTTGGTCTGTCTGATCCAATCCATCCTACAACTGATGCTGGTAGAGAGGTTGCACTGAGCTGAGCTGAGCTGTGTCAAACCCCCTGCGGGAATTTTTAGCTGCCTTTAGGGTCTGAAACAGAATTGGACCAGCAGAAAACAAACCTCCTTCTGAAGGAAAGGGGAAGAATGAAGGATGTGCACAGAGGAACACGAGACGATGTCAAATGGGTCCACAAGAAAGCCTATGAAACATCTGAACAACAGCACAAGCCTGATGAGACATTCAGCAAAAAACAGCAGGAAAAAGACAAAGACAAAACAAACAACTCAAAACCAAGATAACCACAAATTACTTTTTTGTGCAGATAAACAGCTCTGCAGATTTGATCACTTTTGAATAATACACAAGAAAGAAGCAAACAATACTATCACAAGGCACCAGAAAGTACCTCTTCAAACTTATACCAGAGATTTCCCTGTGCTGTACCACTGGTCAGAGTTACAAAAAAAATACAGGTCTGGGGGCTTCGGGGTTTTTAGGTTTGTCTTTTTTTTTTTTTTTTTTTTTTAAGATTTTCTGATAAAATTATATATGGGACACGAATAGCAATGGAGAACACGAAGACAGATAATTTCAGAAGATGGAAAATGTGTTTCTGCAATTTTTGTGTATGAAGACTTACAATGGAACATAATATTTGAAATGAACAGACTAAGGTGATTTTGCAAATGAATTTTGAAGTTGCCTTTGCTAACAGTCTTCAAAAAATGCAAAAGAAAAGAACAAACCGTTCTGTGTATGGATAAGCCAAGATTTACCAATCCACAGCCTTAGCACAACCTTCTTTGCACTGAACCATGTATCTCTGAGGAAAAAGGCCTTGTAGTTAGAACATTAGTACTGGTCCTAAGCAGATGCTCCATTAAGACTCCAACCACACTGCATTCAGGGAAACACTTTACACATTCATAAACACAAGTCACTTCACAAACACAGTTGGTTTAGCTATTTTAAGACCTATTGTGAAGAACTTCTGCCTTTTTAAGAGAAGGCTGTGATAACAGACATAAAAGATCTAAAACTTAAAAGTGGAAGGCAGTATGCATGTAATGCTAGATATTTATTTATTCCTATGAAGGTTTTTAAATCCACTGAAGATAACCAAGGATTGTTTTCAAAAATGGAAATGGGGACAATGACAATCTTCCATCATGCCCATAACAGGAAAACAAGAGCAAGAGCTATGACTTACTGGATTTTTGACTCTACTGTTTTCCATAATCTAGATATTGAACATATCAGTGATCCATAGCAGTTACTACTGGGATAGAAATGAGGCCATGTGTTAACTAGAATCTGAAAGGGGATATTTGTTTCTTATTATTTTCACAGATAACTACATCAAAATATTTGCTATCATAGAATCATAGAATAGTTAGGGTTGGAAAGGACCTTAAGATCATCTAGTTCCAACTCCCCTGCCATGAGCAGGGACACCACACACTAAACTATGTCACCCAAGGCTCTGTCCAGCCTGGCCTTGAACACCTCCAGGGTTGGAGCATTCACAACTTCCTTGGGCAACCTATTCCAGTGCCTCACCACCCTCTCTGTGAAGAACTTCTTCCTTAGATCTAACCTTATATCAAGGCAAATCCATATCGGCTCAGGTACTTCTGGTAGCAGCTGCCAGGAAGCAAGAAGTGTATTATACACAGGTGCTGTAGCTTTAAACATTTTAATTGCATTTTTTGTGCACAATGCACATGGAAACACTGGATTTCCTTCATAGGTAGGTCCTTCACTAATTTTTCCTTGCCCACTGAAGAGAATTTCTTCTTCTCACATGAAGAGAAACAGATACTTTTTTAAATGGTCAAATCAAACAAAATACCCTAGAACACAACTTTTCCATAACTCTGGCCAACTCCAGCCTCTGCATGCTGGAGGAGAGGCATCACTTCCTCCCCTGATTATGCTGCATACAGCCAGGCAGGAAGGATCCATGCTGAAAACAACACCTCATTAGCAGGGAGAGGACACTGAGAGAAGGCTGCAGATTGAGAAACTTCAGTAAGTCACATCTGCCACCCAGATTTCGTGGGGGGAAATACTGTCAAGCACAGTTGGATATTTAACCATCCTGTCATTACTCTGCCTCCTCAAACTTAACAAGCTCAAATGTGCCAAGCCCCCATCAGAGGTACTTCTGGAGCACTGGGATATTCAACAAAAGTGGCATATTTCAAGCCTAGATCTGACATACAGGCTCCTCTCTGCATGAGGAAGACTTTATTTTTAATGAAAGATATTTTTTTCTTTTCTACAGACAATGGCAGCTGGTGGGCTGACCCAGTAAACAAAGCACAACTGTCAGCATATTTTAAAATATTAGTCACAAACAAGTAGTCCATAAGCAGCAAAAATAATGGAGAGCAGTGTCCTAAGAATTGACTTTTCCAATATATAATATGGGATAGAACACGCTTACACTTTTCCTTCAGGGACATACCTGAACGTATGTTTTCTAGCCAAACTCTTAGGGTTTTTTGTATCCTTTTGAGTCCCCTATCTCTCAGAAAAATCAGGGTAAAATTGACCAGTGTATTCAAACGTTTATGGAGGTTAAGAGTAGAAATCAATAGGTACAAATTAGTGTCATCCCCTAAGAATAATGTTCCCAGGAAAACAAAGTATTTTGCTCAGCGAAATAAAGGGGAGAGTCAAAGAATCCTGGTGTAGGTTGAGAGACAGCACATCCCATTGACAAGTCCTCAAGCACTTGACTGAGATTTCATTTTATAAATGAGAAATAAACAGACCAAATAATCTATGCATAAAAATTAAAGTATTACTAATCACTAAGAACACCACCAATTAACAGAACCTTATACGCATTATCACAAATTCTCCATATCAAAATCTAAGAACTCAGAGTCAAATGCAAAGAATTGGCAGAATCATCTGGAATTACAATGTAAACAAAAGGAGAAAGCACCAGGGAGAAGTATTCTCAGTGAATCACTACTACCTGGTGTGACTGGTGGGGTACCAACTCCTCCCACAGAAGTCTCAAGGCTGAGCCTGTGAACCCACATATATGTGCTGCATGTTGCGAATCGACACCATAATTTAACAACAGAAAGTTATGCAGCAAGTCCAGCTGAAAGAACTCCCATCTCCTGCCTTGACTGTCGTTCCCACCCCCAGTTACACTGGCACAACTCTGTGGGGCCATGCTGCAACCCCAAACAGGGAACTCTTCCAGCTTTAAAAAGACCCCAGAAATAAATGTATGCATTTATTTAATTCACAGCATGATCCCTCCAACTATTGTTCTGGCAGAACCAAGGGGTGGAGTGGCACAGTGTGGTGGGAACAGGAATACCTTATGCCAGTATTGTTGACAAACATTTTGGATTGTGAAATACTGGCCTTAGGAAATTTTCTAAGTGCTCCAAGCATTGAGCTTTTAGATTTCCAGTGCCTGGTTGGTCTTAATATACACAATTTAACTTCCACACTACTTTAGATTAAGCAACATCTGCTTTATACCTTAGTTGATGACATGAGCTCTATGAATAGCCCACTTCAGCCACCCACTCTCTTTACAGGCTGCCCAAGTCCTAAGAGAGGTTCTGTTACTTAGGTTTCACCTGCTAATAAAAGCAGGGAATGGTAGAAACTTCCCAGGAAGGCGCCATTTATGTGATATTGATAATACAACGTCATAACACAGGCAGGTGGGACACATGGAAAGACAATCTTGAAAATTTTAGGAACATGACCTAGGTTTCCCAGATCCAGTCTGAAAAGCAGCCCAGCAGGCAAGTAACACATTCAAAGCATCAAGTGGTTGCTTCAAGTCCTACACTGCAGTTGTGCAGAAAAGGCCACAGGAAAAGAGCATAGTGTTTCTCCTCCCACCATGAAAGGGCTGCAGATTCACTGCCATTCTCTCCTGGCTAACTCACAGTCAGGCATAATGTTTTACAGTAAATATTCTGCTCAACTATAACATCTTCAGGGCTAAGTTTATTTCCAAGCACTGCAAATACCACAGATGAATGCTGCTGCTAAGCTAGTATGTAAAAGAGGAACCTTTCTTAAATAAATAGAGTAACTGCACACACACAGAGAAGTCATCCTGCTCAGCTGTTTGGATATAAATATCTACCTTGGGACAGAATTCTAGATGCAAAATAGACTTTTTGGTTCCTGC
>NW_009938636.1:65770-74075 GCF_000696875.1 Nestor notabilis
CTTGAGTGTGCCAGCTGGACTAGATGCCATGCTGAGCTGCATAATCCTCCAAATGCCTTGTGAAGGGAGCCAAGAGTCCCAACCAAACAAGATTCTCAAGCTGATTCCCTAGACCAGGTGTGTTAAACAATATCATCTTCATTTTTGAGCACCTAAATTTCCCTCCTGCTCTGCTCTGTTGCTTCAGCTGGAGATGGACAATAGCAACATTGCTCTACTTCGGAAAGTATGGTCAAAATAAGCCAAGATAATAGAACCCATGCAACTTCTTGTATCTTAAACTAGTAGAGGGAAGTACAGCATTAGTATAATGGAAAATATACATCCAACACAGGAAACAGTTTTTTCAGCCTCAACTTTAAGTCAACAAAACTACGTGATGTAGGAGTAAGCAAAATAATGTGCAAGTTGTTGTGTAACCCAGAGTCTTATGTAGCATTACACCAGTGCATTAAAGTCTATGACTTTCATCTAAAAATCCTCATTGCATCTAAAAGCATTACTTAATTCCAAGCACCAAAATCAAAAGTTAAATAATTTTTTTCTTTATTAAAGACTTGAATTATTTAAATGTGATTATTTTCTTTAATGTCCTTTGGGTATTTACTGCTGTACATCAGATGATGTTATACATCCTGGCACAAGAATTTCACACAATCACTAGGAGTGAAGCTGCCCACGGAGCTGGCCAATGATTTAAACATTCCAGGAGAAGTAGTATTTGTTGTTTCACTCTATGCAGCTGTGTTTTTATTGTTACTTACTTAGTGTTAGCTGACTGTAACTGAATGCTAGCTTAGAGACTTGGGTGATAGGTTAAGTGTTGCAAATGTGAAGATTTGTTTGGTGGTTTGGTACACAAGTTGTGAGGATGACTGGCCATCTACTGAAAAAACAGAGTGGAAAGGCTGGGAACAGAAGCCCTAGCACTCCAACCCTTACATTCTCTGCTCTAACTGGGCTTTATTTCACTCCTCCTAACACAAGTAAAAGGCGTTTTTATGATCCTCAGCAACCAAATATGACTGATAAATCACTGCCACGTGAATGGTCTGTGGTAGTTCCCTTATGAAATAACAAGGGGAAAGGACACAACCGCTCACCACCCGCCAACTGATACCCAGCCCGACCCGAGCAGAGATCTGGGCCTTCCGGGCAACTTCCCCCAGTTTACATACTAGGCATGACGTGCTGTGGTATGGAATACCCCTTTGGCCAGTTTGGGCCAGGTGTCCTGCCTCTGCTTCCTCCTGGCTTCCCCTCCTCCCTGGCAGAGCATGAGACTGAGAAAAGTCCTTGGTCAGAGTAAACATTACTTAGCAACAACTAAAAACATCGGTGTTATCAGCGTTGTTCCCAGGCTGAAAGTCAAAAACACAGCACTGCACCAGCTACTAAGAAGAAGAAAAAATGATTGCTGTAGCTGAACCCAGGACAATGGTCTTAAAAAACTAATTTTTTTTTTTTATGCCTATGAAGTAGAGAAACAGTTACCTAGATATTCAGATGAGAGCCTGAAGCCTGCTAGTACCTGGTATAGCTGGTTATTTTAGCAATAAGCTTTCAAAAAAACCCACTATATTTTTTCTAATATTTAAAACAGCTCCCTCTTCTGGCATACTCTTTCTATACTATGTTTAAGTATCATACTTCATTCCTTACCGATTTTTTCATTCTATTTGGTTCCTAATGCAGTAGGCAGAAATGCTCATGGCAGTGCCCAGCCCTAACTACTGATTATACAAAGTACCTAGGAATTTATGCTCCTTATTTTAGCATCTTAATTAGGTGTTTAATATTAGGCTGGATGAAACTGGGCCTTATAGTTCCTTTCTGAGCTAGGTGACATGGACCTAGCCTGACCCTGTAAAAAAAAAAAAAAAAAAAAAGCAAAACAAAAAAAAACACAACACCAACTCACCACTCCGAAGCAAAACACAAACAAGTGAAAAACCCACCTAAAAAAATGTTAACCAAAACAAACCACAGGGGAGCTCTGATAAACAGCTGGTAATTACAAAACTGCAGAGGTAAAAAATGAGGTAAGGCTGGACGTTTTTTCCTACTGCTGATGCTCTGGCACTATTCAGTCAAAAAACAAACCAAAACAAACTCCACAGACCACAAAACCAGAAAGAGGAAAACAGGCAGCTTTTACTGCCGAATACATTCAGATAGAACAGGTTCTCAACTTTGTTCACAAAATTGTTGCTGGAGTTCATTCAGCAACTGTGAGAGCAAAGCATATGGAGCAGAATATGACCCAGAACCTAGATATCCCCCCTTGCCCAGGAAAACATCATTTTACCTCAACCTGACTGTCCATTGCAAGCAACATTCCCCTTTCCTCCAGTTGTATTTCAAAGGCAAATGTTTCAAAGAACACTCGCTGCTGACTTAAAAAGTAGTGTCTGAAAGGATGGATGTACCTTCCTTGAGTAACTCAATGGTCTCTACTCCAAAATCAGAATTTGCTTCACAGTTTTGATCTATCTTCTTTTTATTGATCTAATTACACATTAAGTACCAAGATTCACATACAGGATTCTGGATTACATTCTGACTAACATTGTCAGAAGCTACAAACTGCAACCTGATCTGCCGATACAATGAGTCCTTATTAGATCCTTACTAGTTCTTGTAGAAGAATGCTTACAACATACAGATTACATACTAACAAGCACATTTCATCCCATGACTCTTGTGCAAACCAGAGCACATTCTAAAACCAAACTGTAGAGAACTGGAGTAAGCATGCTTTAAACAGTTTATAAAATAAGGAAAGAAATTCTTTTAATATTTAGCAAACCCCCTCGTCTCGGTGGTGAGAGTAGACCTCTGAAGAACTATTAACTCCAGTGACTGGTGAGCAGAGTGAATGATAAACAACTTCAAAAAAGCTATTTTACTAGAAGCCAAAAAGCAAAATACAAAGAAACTAAGCTTCAGGACCGTACCATTAGTTTTAGTCCAAATTACTATGATATAGTGATTCTTAATATAACTTTTCTTATGCAAATGTTGAGGATGATGATTGTTAAGTATCAAAACAGCAGATGAATACAAAGCCAGATAATGCATAGAAAATTTTTCAGAGTCCCTAGATTACAGTCAAAAATAGAACTTCAAAGACTTTAAAGATAACAGGTAGTCTCACTTCAAGGGAGAAAACTTTAAAGACTTGTCATAACCCAGGCAAATTGTTTATCCTATCCTCACTGCTGAAAAATAGGTAAGTAGTCTTCAAGTGACAATAATCTTGTTGATGTAAGTGCATGTAGCTAACTCCTAGGAGAAATTAGAACCCAAGCCCCCGCTTATCTCTTGTGCAGAAAACCATAAACAACTCTTGACTCAAAGGATTAGCTCAGGAGATGAAATCTTTGAACTTCAACAGAAGTGTCTGGTTAAGTTCTTACAGGCCTTAAATATCACCAAGTCACTTCATGAGTTGGTAAAACAACAAGATGATTCAATAACCCAGCAGCAACACAACTGCAAGCAGGCAGATCAAGAAATTTGGTAAGCACAGGGAGTACTCTGCATGCATGCCAAAGAACCAAATTCTGAAATCATTTCTGTATATTAATGAAATGTGTAGCATGTTTTATCACAAAAAAATCTTATTTATATTATACATTATCAACTGTGAACTAAGCTTCCCAAGCACAAGCAAATACAACATTTAACCATCTAGTTTACAAGCAATGGTAACAAAAATTACAAAGCCTGGAATGAAGGTGTTGCAACGTGCTCCTGCAATTAAATGCAAAAAAACCTTGATGTACAGCAAAATTTCATGAGCCAGACAGCACAGTGGTTTTAAAATTTGTACTGTATTTATTTACAAAGTTAAATGTTTTATGAATACACAGACATAAATAGATACTCTTAAAACAGAAAAAAAAAATAAATATTCCATTACACTTTGTGGATCCTGGTTTTCAATGAACCCAAGCAATGTTAAATATTGCTGTAGTAGATTTTATACTTCACTGCTAATTTTACACTAAACAAACACTGCAAAAGGGAAAATAGACCTTCATGACATAAGAGGAAAAAAATAATTCCTGTCCTTTCCATAACGCCTACATTTCCAGAAAACGATGGACCTGATCCTTCAACTGCACATTTAGCTTTACTCCTGAGTAAATCTCATTGATTTTAATACAAAAAAATTAATATGAAAAGGCAACAAATGCATATATTCTGGACCAAGGAAAAACTGGGCCTTTTACACAGTAATTACATCAGTAAATACATTATTACTCCTATAGAGAGGGTTTGTTTACACAAGATAAAAATGCGCACATTAAACATTTCAACTAATATAAACAGACTTTTTTTTAAATTATAAGTTTACATAGACTGCCATCAATAAAAACATTAGCTTGTCATAGTTAAATGAGACTGAGCTCTACTACACATTCTGCATTCCAACTGCTTCAAGCACAGTGATCTATCAAGGGGGCAGAATCCTGCCTCATTCAAAGTCAATGGTAATTTTGCCACTAATACTGAAGAAGAATGTTTTGCAGTCAGGTCAGTTTCATCCCTCTCCCTACTTTAAAAAAAAAAAAAAAAAAAAAAAAGAAAAAAAGAAAGCCAAACCAGAGAGAAATCCTCCCCATTATGAAGTTCGACTAAAAAAACCCAACAAGAAAATAACTATACAGAATTTATTTACAACTCTCTTGCAACATTTGGATTCCAGCAGAAACCAAGAATTTTATCTTTCAATACCCACCCCTGTTTTGTTTGATTACACATAAACAAAATCACATGCTTAAATTTCATTAAGACTGGAAAAATATGTACCAGAGCAGTTTAATACGCAGAACAATGTATCACACGCAGTAGGACTAACCATGTTCAGTCCAGATCACTGAACACTTGGCTATGCATATTCTCCTTTTTGAGTGAGAGCTGCCCTTATCTGGATATTTCTTTCCTTGACTTGTACCAAGCTATACTTCTGTCCCTCTTTATTTCATTCCATAAAGAATCTCAACTAGGGATACATGCCTTTCAAGCATGACAATTGCTGGACTGCAGAAGGGCTCCACATTTCATACTCTGGAAGTTACAAAAGCACAAGGGGAATGCTATCTAATCCTGTTTAGGTACACTAACAAGTTGCCAGATGACCCAAATGTCCAGATCCCTCCTAAGGCTGTGTATTTTGTGAATGCTAAAATGAGGCATATACCAGTAGGGACAAAAACATCTGATTTATGAGAAATAAAATTGCATTATGTTATGCCAGGTTCTGGTCAGTTCCCTGCCAGCCACAGCAAGGAGCTTGGGTAATTTGATTCACTACTGAATTTGGGTGTCTAAAAATAAAGATACCATTATTGTGGTTGCTGTGTTTTTTAATTGTTTTCTCAGTGAAAGAACTTCCAGTTTGTTACTAACATAATTCTGAAATAAGAGCAGAACCATAAATCTGCTACTTGCAAAAGTTTGCAGACTACAACAGAAGCACTCTGAATATTTCACTGATGCCTATTCCTGGTCTATAACCTATGTAGTTAATGTAAGATGTTATCAAGGAGTCCTCACAGAAGTGTGCTGCAGGAAATAAGCTCCATATAGCCCTGCCACTACATTTGCTTGCATGAAAAGTTTCTTGTGATTGAATATAGAGCCCATTAATGGCAGAACTCTTAAAGTTCATTAACAGACTTTATGAATTTAGGACTTCATTAATTTTAACATATGCTAAATGAAAAATGAAAGTTTATAGCTTGCTTTGTAAGATGACCAGATTTAAATGTAACTTAAACTTGGTGAACATCACATAAGGCTAAGAGACTTACCATGCAAATTCATACGCAAAAATCAAAGTTCAAAACCCTTTACTATAAAAAAAACTCCAACTTAAAAAAACTCCTGGAGACAGAATTTTCCCTTAACAGTCATCTTTCAATTGGCACAGCTGATATTGCACTATCACTTCAACATGCAAGAAGTAACTGGAGGGAGAGCAATGGAAACAAAACAAAACAAAAAGCCCAAGGCAGTCAGCAAACTATCAGCATCAAGTAAACGAGACATCCTCATCTCTCAGTTTTACCTTACAGCACTGTTACAAATATAGATAACAGTAGTAATCAAATATAACAAAAAAAATTAATCAGTGCAATCCTATTATTTGGGAGGGAAGGGGGGTTATATGCACAAGCCAAATTCTACCACTTGTCTAGAGAGATTTTTGAAATTGAACATATCCTTCCCAATCACCACACTTCTAGACTTAAATAAAAAAGACCCTTACCAGGAATAATCATGAACAAGAGCCTGGGTAGATTTTTACTTTCATCTTTTGAGAGATCTTTCCAGGGCCCACACTTTAAGACATGGGTGGCAGCTCCGCAACAGTAGATAAATTCTTCATGTAATGGGACTGGCTCTTCTGACATGGACTTCATGTTTGCTATTAGACAGAATAAAATACTGTTATAACAGATCAGAAAATATCTACATAGCTGTCTTTTTGCTGTTATCACTTTTCATAGAACAATTGCAGAAACCCCAAAACTGCCCACCCCAAACAGCTGTCATCTCCAGCGAACAGAGGTGCAATTCAGTATTTGATGTCTGAATAGGCTGTAGGAGTCGCTACCCATTACTAGTATATAAAAGAAAAGAATCTTTCTGGTTTTGTCACAGAAATATAAAGGTAAAAAACTGGACAATAAGATCTATTCACCCTTAAGGGCAAATTATTTAAAATTTCTTATTCACACTGACAATATACAGCTGAAACCTATTTGAAGACGAACAAAAACCAAACAAACAGAACTATTGCATGAATGTCCTCACAAGTTTACTTCAGCTATGGGAGCACCACATCACTTAAAAACACCACCCAAAAAACTCCAACAAAACCCAGCTGGAATAAAACCCAGAAGAAAATACCAGAGGCCAAAAGAAACATGCTAACTACTAGACCACCTTCCAGCACTAGGTGGGCTCCTCATTTTAAGTGCTGCATAACTTACATCTCTAGAAATTTTCTAAGGATTAAAGGAGGGGGTCTGTCAGTTTAAGCTAATCCAAATTTGATCAATTCAGGCAAATATTTATGCTCACCTTTGTAACTTTTCTTAAAGTATTTGGTTATCTGAATGAAAACAGTATGTGGCCAAATAAATGAGGCATGCTCATTAGTTCATGTGTCTGCCACATACAAAATTATTAGGCTATTGCTTTGGAACTGGCTGATTGACCAAACTCCCATATCTTCAGTAACAAAGCTACTTCATCAAGCAACTACTTATGAATTAAAATGTCATCAATGTGAACTACGACATGGACAAGCATCTGCCCAAATAACCATTTCCGATTTGCAAGTACTTGTGCAGTTACCAAACACAGAGTCAGAAGCCTGCCCTTGCCAGAATACGATCACGCATGTGCATCACTTGCAACAGTACTTGGCAAATCCACAAACTTGTTTGTATCAACTTCAAGGGCTATTTAAGCTCTTGAGAGTATTTCTAATCTTTTAAGAACCCCATTTCAGGCTTCTGAAGCAACAGATCTGGCTTAAACAGACTTGAAAAAACTTGGTTAAATTATTACCGGAATGACTATGCGTTCTTTATCCAATACATAGAATCACAGAATCATAGACCAATACATGAACATCTCTAATGGAAAAGGCTATCCAAATTAAATGTTTCCAATTTAATGAAATTTTAATACAAGTTAAACAACAGGCAATGCAAAATAGACAGATAATGTTTTATTTTGAATTAACAAGTACCACCTTGAAAATATTGAGTAAAATACAAACAGAAAAATGCTTCTGGAGGGAAGGAAGAAGTGTTGTTTAATACTTTCAACTACAGCACAATTCTATGGATGAAACGTTTTCCCCTCACCTCCCCCCAAAAAAGTTTCTTTACTGCCAAAGGAGACATCTTTACTACTTCATTCATTATTCATCATGTTATCATCTTTAACTTACAGTGACTGGAGCATAAATAACTGAAGTGAATTTTGTCAAACTATAATAAGTCATATTTCTGAATGCATTATTCCTGCTTTTATTTCTTCATTATTCAAAGTTGAAAGAAGTCAAAAGCAGCTCTGACAAAGAAACCCAGTTACATCAACAACCCAAGTAAACATTGAGCTTGTCATCCCTTTTCTGAGGTGTTTACAATACAAGAAGCAAAAGTAACAAGTCCTTACCTAAGAAATTTGGTTTTATATCAAGTTTCTGATCATGAACCAATAAAATCAGTTGTAAAGTTTAATTTTTAATTCATAGAATCATAGAATAGTTTGGGTT
>NW_009938637.1:0-14243 GCF_000696875.1 Nestor notabilis
CAGAAATGCTATGTATACAAAATTGTTTGCTAGAACAGGATTCCTGGAGAGATTGTGAATGCCCCACCCCTGGAAACATTCAAGGTTAGGTTGGATGGGACTCTTAGAAACCTGATCTAGTTGAAGATATCGCTGCTTATTGCACAGAAGTGTGGATTTAGATGGCCAATCTAAACTAATCCTTGATTCTATGATTCTAACTCCATAAATTAACTCTTCACCCTGAGGGCAGTGAAAGAGTTTGATAAAAAGATTAGGCATGGTAGATAATTTTTAGCTGGCAAATACATTTGCATGTCTGAATCTTTTCTTGATTTTATCTTGTGCCAAAACAATTCTAGCTCAGCAAAACTCCACAAGAATTAAACTAAAATTAGTCTATGATGAGTCAGCTACTTTTTCAGCCTTCATGTCGATGAAATGTGAGTGTTCAGCAACAGGCAAATTCCAAGCTTTAGTGGTTTTAAAGCAATTTGGGAAAAAGTGCTGAGTTGTTGTATTACCATGCTTTGAGAAACATTCTGCAACTTCATTGGTCACCATCAACTGTTTAAACTGAGATGGGAATTTAGTGAGGGGAAAATGTTTGGTGATCTTGCCAAAGTCAAAAACAAACCCTGAAGTGTGGTCTCAAGCACGGTAAGCAAAGCAAGATGTCAATATATAAGGGTACAAAACAAAATATATAAGGACACAAAACCGAAATTCACTGGCTTCTGGTGTTTAATTGAGGCAAAAGGAACAGAATTAGATAAGATAGGATTTTATTCAGTCTCACAAGTATTGGCAGCATAGTCAGCATTAAGGATTCTGTCCACAGCTAATACAAATCTTCAGATTTTTTTGTTCAGTAAGTGTACGTAAATTTATACTCACTGCAAAAGAGAGAGTCATATACTGCCTCTCTGGCTTTTTGCAATAGAAACGTGTATTCATACATTTATTTTTGACAAAATGTGTTTCATGTGTCAGACTCTACATTTGTGCTGAATGAGTTTTCATTGTCCCTTTTAGTTCTGTAAACTCTCCCCTCTAACTCCTATTTCAGGCATTAAAAGATTTGAAGGTGGCTTAGTATCCTTTTCTTCAGAGAGGAGAAACCAATAAAGGCTCAAAGGTGATGGTGCAGCCCCTGATAACAGTATCTTATAAAAAAAGTTAAAAAGACCCCCTTTCTAAGGGAATCTAACCTACAGAAAAAAAAAAAAAAGAATCAAGAACTGATTAAACGTCATCTGAGAGGAGAACACAGGATTGAACAATTTATCAAAGTCTGTCTTTTTCATATAGACTAAGCTTCCAAATAGGAAATTAGAAAGTGCAGTGTAAAATAAATTGTGCCTTTGTGTTATTAAGGGGAAAGGGACATGCAAGTCAAGCACAAAAGGACTTTTCATTCAGAAACTGACTGCAACCAATGCATGAATAACAACTGTCAGATTGACATTCCTGTGACTGGTGATCCAGCTGAGGATTTTGATCCACTTATGTATCTTTCCCAAATGCCAAGACTTTTATCTTAGATGATGGCCTATGGTTAAAGAAGGAATTATTGATGCATTAGGCAGTGTATCTTTTCTGAGCTGAAATAAAAGGAGAAACTTTTCAGATGTCATTGCATGTGAACCTATTTTGTAAATTGCACTTCTTTGAATAAAGGATTATGGGAAGAACTTCCTTTTCACTTGAAATCTTCTTAATGAAGAGAGAAAGTTAGCAGGCATTTGGGAGCTCGTTCTGCAGCTGTTTCAGCACTGCAGAGTGCATATTGAGACAACAAAAATGTGGGTTATTTCTTTTTTATTTTCTCTGCAGTACCTAACAGATAGGAGTTAGAATATACACAAAACACAATTTTCTACTTACAACATCTTCCAATTCCTTACAACAAGTTTTCCTGCAGTATGACTGGAAACTTTTTCCACCTTGTCCTCCTCCAAAAACATGTCACAGAAAGTAAGAGTTCCTCAAACATGGTCTACAAAAATAACTAAGACACAATTTACAGGTTTGGATTTAAAATACACAAAATGAGATGAACCATGCAAAAATGTCTCAGAATCCTAGTGATTCAGACCTGAACAGACCTACTTATCAAATATGCATATATCAACATTCAGCTACCTATTACTGAAGTGTTCTATCTATTTTTCAACTTTAATAGTTAAAAAAGTTGGGAATTATGTGACCAATTTCTCTGTTTGAAGACAGTTCTTTTAAATACTTTTGATTTTATGTGTAACAGCACAAATAGGACTGTCTTTTTATGCTGGATTAAATGCCAGTATTTAAGTCACACACAGTTTTTACAGTGGTATTATTCCACTTACTGTTTGTAATTGGACTATAGTAGTTGTTGGGTGTTATAAGTAAAGACTGAACTGCACTATACATGCACACTGGATTAGGCAGAAAAAGTTCCTACATCAAGTAAATTAGAATCTAACTAAACAAGGCTCAGGAGTGCATGGAGGAAGATATATTACAAAAGAAAACAACCCTACTTGAATATTCTTTGTGCATATTACTCCACAACACATTTCCTAAATTATGAAATTACTTTATTACCATGTAATTCAAAGTGTTAATAGACTAGCATTTCTATTATGCAGGATGTCACTAATGAAACTAATAATCTCATAATGAAGAAAAAATGCTGAAATGTACAAGACGTTGATAACTTTCAGTTACAAGTTTGGTTGTTGGGTAGCACAGCTGATCCAGAGAAATCAGTCAGAAGTAATATAATGTGTTTTAGGGATTGATCTGACTCCTTTTTATAAAAATGTCAAACAGATTAATATAATTAATGTAGAACAGATTGACAAAAGTAGAGTCAGGAAATAATTTCAACTACATTCCTGAACATGGGCAGTTAGAACCACCACATGGTTCTATGCACAATATAGAAGTTATAAAGAGGAAACAATACCAGTGAAGAACTAGCTAAGTTCATTCTCCATCTAAATGTTATCTCCACTAAAAAAAAAAAAAAAAGAAATACTAATGATACAAAACAAACTCACATTTATTTACAACAAGTGGAAGCTAAGTAATTAGTGAAAACTTATGAGGTCTGAATTTCCCGAAGCTGTATAACTAAACTGAATTCTCTATTTCAATGTGTATACCTGGACACGGGACATCAAAAAGTTGGTTTTAAGTATATTTTTAAAATAATATGTTTGACCTGGAAAAATATCTTACTTAAGGTTTTAGTAAAAAACTGAAGCAGTTATCTTACTTAGCTATTTTAGGTCACTTAGAACTTCCAGATTGAAAACTGGTAAAAATACAAAGATAAAACAAAAGATGATTATTTTATTCCTCTGAATTATTTTTCACCATCTCCAAGGAATAACTTCCACAAAGTAACTTCCTACCCAGGCTGCTGTTATTTATAAACATGTCTTCCAAACATTTAAGACTAAAAAAACCTAACACTTTTACAGACCATCATATACCTTTGATTCTAATATTTTAAACTCAAAATGACTCTACAAACAGCTCTGGATCATGCTATCATGGCCACAACTTGAATCCTACTCCTCAGAACAATAACATCAGCCACGAAACTCAAAAAACATTCTGAATTATTTTCACTTGGTTTTCAGAGCAGAGCAGTTTTCTTTAACACAGCAGACAATCTACTGCAATAGTAGGTGGCCTAGTACTATTTGTAATCTCTCTTTTAATCAAAAGGATAACAGTCGTAGGGTATGCATTACCCAGACATTATATTCAGCATCCATGTAAACCCACACAGAAAAATAAGCACGCTCATCATTTGGCTTCAACAGCAACAATACACCAGTGTTACCCAACCATGTGTCCAACTTTCAACTGATGCTTATATGACCTGTGCTAACATGAAATAAACTTTGCAGAAAATTACTAAACAGCTGATTCAGTTTCAACTCAGAACCTTCCCAATCCTCCCTCTCCCCGCCAAAAAAGAACAAACAATCCCCAGTCTGAAAAAAGTAATCAACAACTCCTTCTGACCAGAAGAAGTGCTTTGAAGAGATAGGTTTGGCAATATTCTTCAGTCTACCCACCTCTTTGAAAGCACACATAGTCTCTCGAAACATGGTGTAAAGGCCTTCAGATTTAAAATGAACTATAACTCCCATTTACAACTGGAGAGTAAACTGTCCTCTTATCACTTCTTTCTCTCAGGCCCTTTTAGTTCTTCCTTTGTCAAGAAGTCTGCAGTGATACTCAATCTAACCAACCATGAAAACAATTCATAGATCTTTATTACAAACGGGGCAAAACACCTCCAGAACTTACATTATCTTAAGGGCACTTTCGCTACATTTTTTCTACAGAAAGAATAAGCCATCATTATTGTAACGTTAATATTTTCACTGTTAACTGCTGTCTTGCTTGAAGCTGTATTTGGAAACCATTTAAAATGTTAATAATCTCTATTAGTCTGGGTTTCTGATAATTAATATTGTACTCCAGTTTTCAAAAAACTCTTGTAAGAGTCTCAGGCATCAATCTATGGAACCAGCCTGTCTCAGGAAGTCTGTGGCTGATCGGCTCAGGTAGGGGGTCTGCCAGACCTTATCGGCTCCTTGAACTGTTCCCCCTTACTGCTTTTCCACACGAATACCAACAATACTGATAGGGGTTACCCAAAGCATATCAGAGGGGACCACAGAGTTTTGGGGATGAGAGTCAAAGACACCAGGGCCCAGGTGGTTATCAGTTCTTCCAGTAAGGGGAAAGGTTCAAGCAAAAATGAACTTATCCAGCAGGTCAACACCTGCATATATGGTTTGTGTCAAAGGGAGGATTCGTGCTTCAATGACCTAAACACATTCTTTGAAGAGTGAAGACTACTGACCAGGTGGAGGACCAAGCCAGGTAAGAATGTCTTTGCAAAAGGACTTGCTAGCTTGGTGGGGAGGGTTTTAAAACAGGCATGCCTGTGTAGGATTACCATAATCTGAAGAGAATTGAGGGCACATATTTCCCCCATAAACAGAGGAACATTTTCAGCATTTTCCTAAGGGTGGTCAGGTTATGAATTCATTAGTTAAACCTCTCAAATTATTTATTTTGTCTCTAGTTCTAATCTGATTTAACATGGGGTTTGTAACTTGTTATTCAGTTTGCAAAAGATTATTCAGTGATAAGCACAATATAATTGAGAGATGCTTAGAACAACAGATCTCTACCAGTCCAGAGTACTCTAAAGCTATAGGGCAAATGTTTCTACATAACCAAAGCTTATAATTCTATTTTTTCATTCAACAAACTAGACATACTGCAATTGTGCTAGAATACTGTAATTAGAAACACAATAGCGATACAGCATCTGTGTAACACGGGAATCTGAAGAGAATCAGTAACATGACATTTGGACGAATAAAAAGGACACACTATCAGGAAATAAGGAACAAGCAAAGTTTGGTTTAAGATTCAATCTTTCTATCATATTGTTTCCCTCTAAGATGCTTTTGCCATGTTTTAATAAGTTTATTTGATTTTATTTTCAGTGGTGAATGTTGTCATTACTAGTGGATTTGTCTTCAACTTTTTTTGTGATTTAGTTGAAATTGTTTTTCATCATTTTTACACAATGTACTATTACTACTAACATAAAACACTTGTCAACAAGTATAAGAATGCCTTTCAAGGTTTAAGGAAAGACAATTTTGAAATTAACTTGACAATATTCTAGATTTCATAAACTTGATGACTAAGACATACCTTTAAGTTTGAGCATGGGAAACCTAGTACCCAGTAGGACTATTCTTGTTCTGCTATGGGTCTGTTTAGGATGCAACATTGCTTAGTATCTGCAGCATCATGTCTGGACAATTCTAATGTTGTTTGCATCAATTTAAAAACTTAAACCTGTGAGTTTTGAATATTCCAAAACTCCTGTAAGTCATCTTATTTAATATTGTGCTACTTTCTGAAATATTCATATTTAATAAGGTTATAAAAGTCTTATTAATTCTTTTGGATTTGTAATATTTGTCATATATTTAAATAAACACCTAAGATATTTCAGAAAATAGAAAGATGTCTAAAATTGTAATTTGGATGTCTACAATAGTTTAAGATTTAGTATCAAAGTTCAAATAAGAAGAAAACAGGACTACACTGTAGAGATATCAGCAGTACTAGAAAATTGTTATTAAAAAACATGGATGGTATATGGACACTTTCCATCATTAATAATGGGATTAACATGAAATTGGACATAGTGAATTATTCATGAAGCTTAATTTGACAGGATAAAGTTTTCTCACCATCAAGCTATTGTACTAATTTTGCTCTGAGCAGAAATGGTGCTTTTGGTAAGTTCCTAATTCCAGAGGGAGAAAATGTGGCTTATAACATACTTTTAAAGCCTGCTAGATCTATAGGTTTAGAAAAAACATGATCTGTGCTGCAAAGAGACTGAAGGAAGCTCATAGATTAGTTCTGCTTTCATTGAAAAGGATCCACAATTCCACAGAGAAAACAGAGGAAAAGTAAAAACACCTTAGAATTTGATTCTTGGGGGAATGGAGGAGAAACTAGATACAATTCACTGTTTTTAAGCCACATAGAAGACGGAAGAGATTGAAATGGCTTGGACTGCAGCCAGGCTGACTGGCATGCAACAACTGAAACAATCAAAAATAATTTTCAAATAGAACTGTCTAATGAAATGCAGTTTTAAAGAGTACTTTCCAGAAAACTTTCCCCTAGCACATTTTCCTCGACAACACTTAAAAAAAAAAAAAAAAAAAAAAAAAAAGAAAAAAGTCATCTATGTCTTAGAACAGCTGAAACAGACCTTTTTGTGACATTTTTGTAATATGAAAAGTCTTTTAGGGGGATCATGGTGGATGTTCAAGAGAAGGTTGCTTGACATTTTTAGGGAAAGGGGAATACTGGTTTTTTATCTTCTTCTCACTTTAAGGCATAGCTACTAATTTTTTAATCCTGTACTTGGTAGTGCTTAAGGCTAGATCTAACTTTAAATAATTCTAGTTGTTAATTCTAATAGTAAATGTAGACAACATTGGTGTCAGCAGTAGCTGTACAGTCTTAGACAAAATCTTTTTAGTCACTGAAGTTTTACTGAAATTCTCTGGGTCAACATAACTTTAAGTGTATAAATGACAAGGCACATTTATCAGAATAAGTAAAAGATCTGGATTTCTCTTCTAGAAGCTTTTCAAATAATAAGGACTATTTACAAAAGTGGACCAAAGAAATAAAAATTTGAAAGGAAGTAGGAGGAACCCAACCCACAACACATTAAATTCATTTTCTTTGGCAATGCTTTCACTTCCAGGGTGAAGCCTGTAAGCACAAAATACATTTTAAAAGTTATCTGACTGAAGATAGTGGTTTAACTCCAGTGGCAAGAGAAATTTTAGGCTAGGCTTTCTACAGTAAAACAGTGTAAGAGAACAAAACTTCCGCATAAAAATGTCCTATTACATCAATCAACAAAATCCTTGAGACATTTGAAGTGCTATAGTGTTGCTCTAAAAGCTTGCTCTTCAAGGCAGATGAGAAAAAAACTAAAAGAAAATTACTCTCTGTACAGAGGAACCAGAGCATGTGATTAGGACAGCGCAAAAAAGGTTCATGGCATGCTGTCTCTGCTCTGAAGCAGTTACTGACAACACAGTCAGCATATTTCCCCTGCCTGAGATTCACAGCTACCACCATAAGGCAATATATGAAAAAGAGCAGCCTGAAGGCTGCAAAGGCCAACTAGAACCAAGAAACATCATACGTGTTGACAGACTCAGTGCTCATACTCTGCCATCTTGGAGTGCACAATGTGACAGTCTGGCTCTGGATTAGTGCCGAGATTCCTTGAAAACTCTGTTCAACACGCTGTTTCTAGAAAACTTGAAAAGAAACAGGGAGCTACTGGACCTTCCAGAAGATAGTATGTAATCACATATGCTACAAAGCATGCTTTTCTAGGTGTTCTAAAATCTTGTAAACACAGACTCTGCTGGAGCTCACAGACATCAAGAAATATACTTTGCAAAGTGCCTAAGACAGATCTGTACAGCTGTCTCAAAAGTTAAGTCCTTGTCAAGTCCAAACTTGCAGACTAATATCTTTTGCCCCAACTCAGGTTTATCATTTAAATTGCTTTGATTGTTCCATCTTTTAGAAGATCATCAGAAAGACTTGTCAGCAACATCTTGTGAAGACAAAAGAGGGAAGAGAATAACATATCACTTGCCATATGGGCAGACTTAATTATATATGAAGATATAATATGTGAATATAGATTTGTCATGGTTGGTCCCACAGGTCAAGCTCAGTTGCCTAAGTCAAAATCCATGTAGGTCTAGCCACTTTTCTTCTGAATACATAATACTATAGAGTGCAGGGTTCCCAGCCTACCCAGTATTGTATAAATCCTTTGCATTTGTCATAATGCTTTCTATATTGCCTTATTTAGCAGCTGCAGAGGGTTTGTATTATATTCTTTATAATTATCGGTAGTCAAATTAGTTTCTCTAACATGATTTTCTTAGAAACCAAATGATGTGATTAGATCCTGCACCCTGAATTGTAAACTGAACTCTTTGCAAGCACCAAGGTTACTTTTTTTAGCTACTTGAATTTACTTTATTTACTTATATAGTTACAGATTTTACTTCATAAAAAGGTCTAGACTGCTGCTATATTGACCTGCCAGACAAGAGTTTCTTAATAAGTCTAAATAGGTATAATGAATTAGATAAGGAATACAGCACAGAAAATAAGAGCTCAATAGTTAATTGGGCTCGATTAAAAATTTGATATACAGATTTATTGTATGCTCCCTAAGCACTGGGTAAAGGGATAAAAGCACATTGGTTGAATGTCTTCATCTTATTTCAAAAATGATCATACCCAGCACACTCAATCTATCCAACTATACAATGTGCTCCAACCCTCAAATCATTTTGATGGTGCCACACTACAGTTGCTTTGGTTTGTCAGAGTTTTTCTTCTACTGGGGAGCCACTGGGGATACCCTCTCACAAGTGCTGAATAACAGAGAATCACGTATTCTTGTGTTCACTACACTGTATGTGTGTGTGAATACATATATAATGTATGCATATGTAGGTGTATATGTAAATATACACACATGTTAAATAATATGTACCTATATATTCACACATAAACAAGAATGATGGCAGTATTCAAAGGTCAGTTTCTGGTGATCAATTATTCAGACGACATCCATAAGGTTCAAACTGTATTACTGTTGGCTTCCCAAACTATCATTTAGAAATGAGGAAAACAAGGATGATGGTATTACAAAGGTCTAATAGATTGCTAAAGGGATTATCAAGGTCTAGACACTGCTGGACCCACTACACAGAACTTTTACTTAAGCATAAAGCACATCAAGCATAGAACTCTGCACGTGTTGCGTTTTGGGCCCAGCTGTCAGCTCAGCACCACACAGCTGCTTGCTCACTACCCCCTTTTTCCCCCCTGGCTCCCAGTAGGGTGGGTAGGAGATTCAAAACAATTCAAGCCCCATGCAGTTACAGTCCAGTAACTAAAGTATAATACAAAACTTCAACTACTACCACTAATAATAATAATGATAAGGGAAATAACGAAGTGAGAGAATATAATACTAAAAAGGGAAGGGGAAAAAATCCCAACAATAAACACAAGTGATGCACAATACAACTGCTCACCATCCACTGACTGATACCCAGCACAAGGCAAGAAGCAATCTGTCCCTTTCAGGTGACTCCCCACAGTTTATATACTGGGCATGATGTGCTGTGGTATGGAATATCTCTTTGGCTAGTTTGGGTCAGGTGTTGCGTCTCTGCTTCCTCCCAGCTTCTTGTTCCCCTCCTCACAGTCAGAGTATGAGAGACTGAAAAGTCCTTCATCAGGGTAAGTTCTACTGAGCCACAACTAAAACATTCGCATGTTATCAGCATCGTTCTCCTACTAAAGCTGAAACACAGCACTGCATCAGCTATGTTACAGCTGAACCCAGGACAGTACACTTATTTTAACAATGCTTGTGTGTGCCTAAGGACCTGAAGGGGTAGATGGCTCTGTTTGCTAAAATAAATAATTGTAGATGATGGGAACCATTCCAAAAGAGCTTGATTCTGAGTCCAAATATTTTTAAGGTCTTCAGATTAGGAGTTAGAAGGAGATGTCAGGCTAGGAGTAGCATCTAGGGGGACTGAAAGTAGGTATAAGTTTCTCCTTAACTGAAGAAAGAAGATGTGTTTGGTTTCTTTCCTTTCTTCTCTTCAGTGTTAACAGTGTCTGGTTGTAACATTTCGAAGTTTTAAAACTGTATTCTTATGGCATTCACTAACTTGACTATCAGGAGGTGCTGATGTCATACTGCTATACCAAAAATTTACTGATTTTCTATCTTCTAATATCTTTCCACCATTACTGTTACAAATTACTGAAAATACACAGCTTGTACTGGAGTCTCACAGCAGATTAAGCAGAGGACTCAAAATAAGTATTCTACAATGGAGGCCTCAAAATTGTCCTAGCTCCTGAAAAGCAGATTTATAAAGTCATGAGAATATGGACTCTCTGTAGCAGCCAATGCCAATACTCCATTTCAAGGATCTATTTCAGATATGAAAGTTAACAAGGCAAACAGAATACCAAAGTGGTATTTTTATCCCGAAAAGGCAGAGTGCTATCATTACCTCATGGCATTTTCCCATGTTTCTGGGACTCTTAAGTCCCTCTAAATGGAGGAAATAAAATATTGAAAGAAACATGGCAATGAAGCTAATGATTTTGTGGTTGTGTAAGAGACACTCATCAGTGGTACTCTAGGATATGAATTAGCATCTAAACTTAATTTCCAGGAATGAGATTTGACTATAAAACAAGCTTACCAGACATCATCTCTACCAGACATAATTTTTAAGGATTTCTCATAGCAACTAAGATGAAATGCTTGGGCTATTTCTTGCTGATTTTCCATATCTTAGAATTTTAGAGAAAATCAACAGTATTTACGTAAAATATTTTCTCTTAGTAAGAACAACGAAGTAGATATATATATGTTTCAAATTACATAAGCATAGCTGTAAAAACTATTTCAAAACTGTTTTGTGATTTGTAAAATTTAAAATACCTTATTCTAATAGTGTGTTTAACATTCTTAATATTTCTTCATATCATCATACAGCATTTAACTTGTATGTTTGTACCATGGGCTGCAGAAAAATATTGCACTCTGATGGGATTTACATTTGGCTCCAAATCCTTAGTAGCAGGAGGCATTAGCTACATTAACATGTAAATGAATGCATTAACTTTCCAAGCTTTCTCTAGCAACAAAATTTTCTTGTGTGCTTTATATTTACGATGAGATCTCTTCTTACATGCTGTTTGTGGGCTCTCCAGATAAAAGCTTTTTTTTTTTTTTGGTATTTATTAATTAGAAATATTGGTGACATTTTCATCTTCTTTTCCACTACATAATTTTGCAAAATGTGGGCAAGAGAAATTGTAATCACTATGGCATTTATCAGTCTTATCTCAAAAATAAAGACTTAAGTTTGTAAGTCATAAACTTGCCTGAGGTAATCACTTGAATGCTCTTCCTTTATCCAGTCAGATTTTCCAAATATTTAACATATTAATGATGAATGCATGCAGTAATTTTGTTAGAGAATAAATAAATAGAAAATATGAAATATGCTTTTTTTACTTTTCATCTACATTATGCTCACTTTTGGCACAGAAGTTAAAAGCCAGAAAAAAATTAGAATTATTTTCTTTAAGCAACCAGAAAAAAATTACAATTTTAAGTCAGCAACAAATTGCTATTGATAAAAGAAAGAAGAGTGAGAGTTTCTGCCTCTTTACCAGTTGTGTTCTGGCATTTTTTGCATAATTGTTTTAACATTTAGAAAAGACAAGAGCCTCTGCAGCACATACTTTATGCAGTGCTGTATCAAATTACTACAAAATTGTGTGAAGCTCCATTGACTCCTACACAATCTGCAGGGGTGGAAACATCTGCCCAGTCAGATCAGATGAAAGCAAAGCAAAATGTCAATGACTTAAGAAAGGACAATTTACAGTATATTCCACCTTATTCATCTAACAGCAGAATGAAAATTATAGAAGCTACTCATAAAACTGTGGTTTATTGCCAGTAGAAAAAATTTCTAGGCATACCAATTATAGTTGATGGATCTATTGATCTTGCTAAATTGATGAGATTAACGTAATGATTAAATTTATTGCTGAATGTTGGTACAAAAAAGTTTTAAAATTCGTTCAAAATCTGTAACGTGTTAAGAGGTGACTCTGATAAGTTCATATTGCTGTTCCTTAGAGCAATAATTTACCATAGTTATTTATTTATTCTTCTAAAGAGTCTTTAGTTCTTACTGGATTCCCCATATGCATTATAAACAACCACAAAAAAGAGTGGGAGTGAATTACTCCTAAGTATTTTTATATGCAGATTTAGAAGGAGACTTCAGGGCATTAATTCATTTATTTCCACAGTATGCTGGTGTGCATAACCCAAGGCCTGATAATCACAATAAAGCAGAGGACAGCATCCATCTATACTTTTATATTAATATGTAAATTAAGCAATCACATTTTTGTAGACAGCTAACAATCACAAAAATAGAAGGGAACTTAGATTAATTTATTCAACAATATATTTCAACACAGAATATTTTCTGACTATTCAGACTACAAGTGAACTATAGTCCTGTTCTGTTCATGCATACTATTTGGACTGAGAAGCCATGTACACAGAAATAAACTGATGATGTGTATACTTAATCCTTCCCTACAGTGAGGAAATAAAGAAAACTTAGGTATGTTTTTTTCCCTTTTCCTCGGCATTAGCTAAAATGTAATAGGCTTACAAGAGACATAAGAAAAAGGAAGTAAAGGTAATTTCTAGACAATTTAAATAACATCTAACCCTGGTCTCCTGGGAGCCTTTGAGGGTGTACATAAGAATACTTCTGAGTCTGCAGACTGCCCTATTGATAATCTGCCTCCAGGCAGGTGTTTCTTCAGGTACTTTCCATCACATCATTGATGACCATTTCACTAACGGAACTAATGAAGGTAACTTTCAAGATTATGAAGCTATTTAGCTATTCAGATAGTTTAACAACCTTCAAATCACATTTTGGAAACTGATTATTTTCAGCTACTATTAAAAAACCACACCAGACAAATACTTTACAACAGTTTTTTTCTTCTACTAGTAAAATATGTCCACTGTATGTAGACATATGCGTCATTCTAACATGATCAACATAAATGGATAAGATTTAACCAAGTGTAAACTCAGCAAAAAACCTAAAAAATTTTAGAAATTTAAAAACCATAATCTTCCATGAAAGACCTAGGCTGTCAGAATCGTTGATGAATCAGCAAAGCAAAAAAAACAAACAGCAGATGATATTTGGATTAGATTGGTAGAATATGTTTCTTAATAATTCAAAACATTTAGTAATCAAAAACTGTCTTTCAATTTGAAGCTGTTAAGAAAAAAAAATCCAAATATCTACCTATCCTCTCCCCCCAAAATTCATCAGATTTGCCATTACTATTTCTCTAAATCAAGGGGTTTCTGACACATGGGTCTTCTTAATTAGTATTATGAACAAATTCCTACAGCTACAGCCTCAGAAAAACTCAAAAGAATTGAACAATACCTAATTAAATATTAACAGTTCTTTTATGGATTTAGTTTTGGATCAATTTTGCCTCTCTGTATATGAGATTCATAGTGCACATCACAAAAATGTGCCGTTATTAAAAGTTTTAATATTGAAATATCTCATATTTTCATTCCTAAAGATTCATAGTGCAGATCAGAAAATAAAAAAATGTGCCCTTATTGAAGGTTTTAATATTGAAGAATTTAATCTTTTAATTCCTAAGGCAATAGTAATTTCCTTACATAAAATAGTAAACCATAAAATAATCTTTTTACATTTCTATTTCAAACATTTTTTTTTATATCTTCTTATGTGACAACACACCAAAGAGAAAGACATAGATAGTAGAATCATGAAGCACAATTTTCAAGCACCTCTTCTGAGGAATTGAGCTGAAAAAAACCACAGAGGAAGTTCCCTAGGAGCCGTGGTACACTCCGCTGCTCTAAGAAACCAGAACTTTTTGTGTGTATGTGTGGTTTCTTTTTTGTTGGGTTTTTTTTTTTTTTGTTTGTTTGTTTTGGGGGGTTTTTAGTTGGTTTTTTT
>NW_009938637.1:14274-15788 GCF_000696875.1 Nestor notabilis
GTGTCGGTGGGGGTGTTGTTTTTTCTTTTTCTTTTAATAATTATAATTATAAGCTGTGTTAAATTTCAATTTGTTTCCAGTAAGGAGGCTCAAGGTTTATGTATTTTTCATCTACAGAACCAAAGGCCCAGGCTTTATCAGACTTCACCAAATGGAACATAACTGTGTGACTGACATGTAGCTATGACTCCTCAGAAAAACACTTAAATTATCTCCTTCAAATTTCGATTATGTGGAGCAATTGTCATCCAACTTCTAGAGCTGTCTCTCTCCTTTGCAGGGAGGTGCATACATTAACTCAGTGCAAAATCTGGGAACAGTGTTCACTGTCATGGATCACTGAGAGCTTTATGTCCTGCCCTTCAGCTTTCAATTTTTGTGGCAATTTAGTTGAATACCTAGAGAGTAAATACCAATGTTTCGAAGTAAGAGAGTACTTAAATTTTGCAGTTGTTGAATTATACTACTTCCAATTTCAGTTCTATTAGCTGTACATGATGACCTCTAATCCTTCTGTTAATTAACTCTCTCTTTAGTTGAAAAAGGTATTTACTTTGATGAAATTGAATCATTTTCTTAGATCTTCTTCTCCCACTCCATTTTTGTGTCCTGTTAAACAGCTACAGGTCTATCTCATATCACCAACCTTCTTGCTTATTTCTTTCTCTTGATATGGTGTTACATTAGTAAATATTTTTTTGTTGAGGGAAACATGACATTGATTATTAGTCATCTGGAGTTTTTTCTTGTAACATAACCTACAAACTAAAACTTCCTGGATTAAACCAGTCATTTTGTATTGATTTATATATTGCTGTAAAAGAGATATTAATTTCATGTAGACAGAACGTCTATAAACTGTAATGTGTTTCATACTCAGGTCAAAGTATCTAGGGTGAGATTGGGTGTTTGAAAGAGAAGAAAGCTTCCCCATCCTCTTACAATGTTAGTTGTGCTCATTAACGATTCTGACCTTTTAAGAAGCAATAATCATGTCTGGTGCACCAGCAAGGAGTTGAAACAGCACAGGTACATAAGCCCTAACCCGTTACTGACTACAAGCATATTTGATTTGCTGTTTCAGACACAAAATGCATGCTAGCCCCATACAGGTCATAAAAGTAAAATATAACTCTTATTCCACCTAATATAATATCTACAATGATGCTCTAGAGTCTCCAGTGCCACTATTTGTACTGCTGTCTCTTAGAGTTGGGTAAATTAGCATGTGGCTCTAACTCTCATTCAGCTGTGAGACACAGAAAAGTTTAATGTTGCCTTGGAGTTATAATGATACCCAAGATGTTTTTGATATTTTAACATTTACAGGACATTGTGGCTAAGAACTTCTAATGCCCAACACTAATTGGTAATCAGTGTGTACATCACCTTTCCTGCAAGGCTGTTCCCAGACGTTCCAGTTGGATGTGACTTTAAATAACATTATGTTCCAAGGAAGAAAGGAAACCTTTTGACCTTTCAGATTTTTAAGAATCTTACTAAAAATCAGCAGG
>NW_009938637.1:15819-19207 GCF_000696875.1 Nestor notabilis
AAGTGTATGTGAACCAGAAGTCTGAGTAGCTCTCAAAATCAAGGTGAACTGAGACAAATCACCAGATATGATGGCTGCAAACAGCTGTCACCACTACTGGACTGGGGAAGAGGCTTTACCAGCAGAGTTCAGTGAACAGCTATACAGTCATATGCTGTTGAAACATATTCCTTGACTTTAATCAGACTTGCAGCCAGTTAGAACAGAGTGGAAAAGAAAGTCGAGTGAAGATTGCAAGGTCTACAAGCAAAACAGATGACATTTTCACAAACTTGCTCACGGGGATACTCCTGACATCATTTTGTTTGGAAGATGTCATTGGCCACTGGTACATCAACAGGAAGTTGCAGATTCTTTACCCTAACCCTAGCCATCCCCACCTATGAGGAATTTGTTGCAGACTTCACAGGTTTGTAGGTTAAGCTTCTTTTCCAAAAGGGATTACTCTAACTGCCCTCCCACACACAAGCTTGAATTGCCTTTCAATCTGCTATTATACATATTTCCCGACTGGATGCCTTTTATTGGCATTTTCTGTTCTTCCATTCGGTACTGATAAAGATAAAATATTTATTGATACCATCACGTATAGTAGCCTAAATGAAATAAGAAGACGTCATTATAACATCATTTTCACAAAAACAAAAAGGAAGGCATTGCCTGCTTATATTTGAAAGCACACTATGCCCTCTTTTCTGAACACAAGCACCTGAATCTTGGAAACTGTGTGATCATTGCATTTTGCCCTGGTAGAAGTTATTCTAGTCATCTATCCTTTTGAAATGTAGGCAGGTGGAAATACTGTTTATTTGTTCAGCCTGCCACTGTAAGAAGTAAAAACACTGCCAATCTACATAATATGAACAAATACGGTATTTATAAGTGCTGTAAAAGCAAACATAGATACTTAACTAGACAAATGTAATTTGTATATTTATCATTTTAGTTGCCCTCCTTTCAGAAGAAGAGATTATTGGAATCAGTTTACCACTTCAGACTGTGCTTCAATGAATGCTGACATTGTTATAAATTTAGCTATTCTGTTTTGCTGAGGATGGTAACAGGTGTTAATTATAATCAACTATTCTAATCAATATTTAGCCTTTTCTCTCTTAACTTTAAGATCACTCTGACACAATTGGAATGAAGGAAAAATACTACTGTTTCATTCACTAAGACTTTACTAAAGTGGGAAGGGGAAATCAATTTGCAAGATTTAGAAATTATTGCACATTTTCTTTTTTTTGATTTTCAAACAAACTTTGTGTTTAACACAAATTTTGGATTTCTCAGTGTTCTTAATTCTACCACTTTGTGCTAAGGGTCCTGACACTCACTCCCTTGAATTCAACCTCAGCATTCAAATAGTGGGTGTCATATGGGAAACTGGAAGTGTACTGCCCCACTGTGCTTAGATATGACGTCAGGCTTCTGCAAGCGCATCAAGCCTTTGCCAGTGCAAACTGAAGATCTGCCAGTTAATTGTTGTGCCAGTTTGTTGTATAAAACAAGCCAATATTTCGTCACCTCAATACCATTTTCTTTCCACTTAATAATGCTGTATGTAAAAGTATCTACTGGGGCTGTGCTGCACTAGCAGATTTTCAGATGCTTGTTTTATTTATAGAAGGCTTCAGGCTTCCTTGTATAAAAGGAAGGCTAGTCTAAATGGATTTTAAAGTGGAATTAAATGGATTTTAAAGTGGAGTTAAGCAGTGTGGGTTTAACTGAGATTTTTTGGAAATGGTGGTGGAAAACACTGATAACAAACATCTTTCCAATATTTTGTGTGCATGGCTAAGGAGGCAGCATTGTCACTAGGGTGATTTAATAACTGTAACTCACGCTATCCATTATCAACTTAAAGATTCCATTTACTAATTTACTTAATTGTGGTATCCATCTTAAAAGTTTTTTTTATTTTTCCATTCTTTTTCCTTTACCTATCTCTTAGTAAATACATCTTACACTGTGTTTAGAGTCAATTTCAGTTTAAATCAGAATTATTCTGCATTTCTAATTAAACTTAGTAATTGTGTCAGTGAAATCCAGTCTCTACAAGTATTTATTGTAAGCATATATCCTAGGATGAGTTGAGAAATAAGAAAAAAAAAACCTGGAAAAAACTTGATACAAAATTAAAGTACCCAAACTCTAGTTTTTATTTAACACTTTGAAAAAAAACTAAATCTTATATTTATTATGAATGTTTACTGACAACACTGTTTTCACTAACATATGATATCAAATTTATTCATTACACTTTTTGAAAATAGTATTATAGCAAAGCTATTTCATCCTTTCTCTAATTGTAGGAGTGCTATAACTACAGTCTTTAAATAAACAGATTTGATGTCAGAGATTTCTAAATACAGTATGAGTTTTAAAGGTCATGGCTAAATAAAATAAAAAATATTTTTATCCCAGAATCCTGCCATGAAACATTAAATATGGCTTAAATTCAAATTTCTGGTAGTGAAACAATGAATGAACCTCTAAACTAAGATGTTAATTTTAGTTGAGTATTATACATATAATGTCATTCTGAGGCTACTTGCAGAGTGACCTAATTAATTTTTTTTCTAGTAAGATACAAATGACTAATTACATGATAAAACTAGTCTCTTTTTTCTTCTATCTGTGGTGATAACTTCCCTACTGTATTCCCTCCATTTCTGCATTTTTATGGGTATCTTACCTTGCTCACTTGTAGGAGGAGAACTGGCAGCATGGTGAAGGGTGAAGCCATTCACACAGAAGAGCTACTGTGTTTTAAAGTGCTGCTGTAACACAAAGAACCAGACATATGGAGACTCCTGCCCTGTCTAGGCAATCTCCTAGACATTTGGTGTCATCCAACTAATTTCAAACTCTGCTTGCTTCATCTCATTTTATCTTGCTATCACCATATCTTACATTGTAAGCTAGCAATTTGTTTCAAAAGATTGTCCTTCTTTCAGTCCTTATGCTTTCTATGTCTGCTATAACGCAAATAATAACATGCAGTTTTATAGTTTCATTTAACTGTTAAATTTTCTAAATTATTTCAATAAACTAAAGGCTACTGAATTATTTTGGAAGCTATTTACATTGCCATATAATTCTGTAACAGGTCTGCTGCATAAATTATAGTCATGCACATTATTTAAGTCTAATATGTTCTACAGTATCAGGAGTCTTGATATTACTTGTTTAATTTCATAAGCAGAAAATATTTCACTCTCCAGCTAGAACTGTGCACAGGATCCTGATTAATTAGGTGTCAGCAAGTTGGAAGTTAATTTCTGCTAATGACCTACAAACCTGGCATCCAAGTATACAGTGTTATGGATACTATTAAAATCACTACGGTCATCCAGCAAACAATTTTGTATACATAGCATTTCTG
>NW_009938638.1:0-10134 GCF_000696875.1 Nestor notabilis
GAGCTTTAAGGTCCCTTCGACCCAAACCATCTTGTGATTCTCTGATTTTCTCCCACATACACACGACTGCACCTTTACACACCCTATTTCTGGTCTCTTTCTCTTATGCTCATATACCCTTCAGTCTTTCTCCATGCTCACAAGTCTGGGAGGGACCTGTTAACACAATTGCAGCTGATAGCAGAAGGCATTTCTCAGTCTCCCCTGTTCATCTCCATCCCATGTTTGAGCTCTTTTTGCCTCTCTCAGGACGAAGTCTGATGGCAGAAATGCTTATAGACAATTGGGTTTATGAGGAAAACTCCCCTTGTGCGATGCTCTGGTACAGGAGACTGATGGGGGGCAGGCTGGTGCGATCACCATGGGGTGACAGTAGGCAGGCAGAGAAGGTGGGCGCAAAGAGAGGCATGGGACCTTCAGGGGAGACCGAGAAATGCCTTCTGCTATCAGCTGCAGTTGTGTTAACAGTCAATTAAGTTACTTTGGACTGTGGCCCAGGTTCAGCAAGGCCATTCTTTAGAATACGTCCAACCCAAAGCAGGAAGGAAACGGTACAATCTGAATGAGCTGGCTGTGAGCTTACAGCTCTCCTCCCTGCTCCAGCCTCCTACACGTTGGCTAATCAGTAATTGCTATTTAGCTCTACTTTTTCTGCCTTTCCCACTTTCTTCCCCAGATGTGGCAGAGATATTTTGGACAAGGCTTTGGGCTTAACTGGGTCTTCGCTGCTCAGTACTTTGAGATCTGGCAGCAGGAGTTTTCCCTGAGGAAGACCTCTGAGCTTTGGTTGGTGTGAATGAAAGGGAAGGAGAAAGTCAGCACACTCATGTTCCCACCACACCAAGTCCTCTCCTCCACCACACTGCAGAACAGCAGCTCCTTATCCCATCTAACCCGCAACCTCCTTCACAAGCTTCCTATGGCTTAGTTTTGTTTAACCTTCCCTTTCCATTTCTTAACGAACTTCCTTTGGGCTTCACTTAGAGGCAGCAGGAGGTCCCACTGGGATGTTGCCAGGCAAGGAATTACTTTGTTTGGGTGGAGAGATGAGGGGTCAGCATGGCAGGTTAGACAAAGCTCAGGTGTTGGACTGGATGGTCATAGCTTGTCATAGATAAGGATGGTCACAGAAAGTCCCTGTGGCATAAATCATAGAATCATAGAATAGTTAGGGTTGGAAAGGACCTTAAGATCATCTAGTTCCAACCCCCCTGCCATGAGCAGGAACACCACACACTAAACTGTGTCACCCAAGGCTCTGTCCAGCCTGGCCTTGAACACCTCCAGGGTTGGAGCATTCACAACTTCCTTGGGCGACCTATTCCAATTGGGCAATCTGGGGCAAAATAAAATGGCAGAAGAGCAAGGATCCTGTTCTCACACACCTTTAGCAGCAGACTTTCTTATATTTCAAGTGTGTTTGGCATTCAAGCTTGCCCTATCATCCTACAGCAGATACCGCTTCCATCAGAGCCTCGGCCTTTTACTGTGCCACCTTACTGCTGCCCACCTATTACACCTCATTTGTCTGGCTGCTATTTTAATGAGCAGGGGTGACAGATGCTGCTGAAGACTGTCTCCTTTGCCAGATGATATGAGAAAGAGCAAAACTTCAGTGTGACAAGCTGTCAAACGGCTCTTGCGGAGGAGAATGTCAGTCCTAACCTTTAAGACACCTTTAAAACAGCATCTGCCCAAAGCATCAGTCTCTGATGGAGGCAATCATACAGTGACACTTTGCTTCAGGTCCTAAATTGTTCTTTCTCTGGCCTCACACCTTTGGCAAAATGAGAAATGAGAGAGAAGAGAGAATGGTTGATAACTTTATGTCCCTTCCCATCTTTGCCTGCACCTTTGTTACAATGGGGAAAACCAGGTAGAACTGAGAAAGGTATGGAGATTAAGTGGAATCAGGAGTAGAATGGGAGCACTTGCTTCGAAGTTTTGAGTGCTAGAGGCAGAGATGGAAGAAATTGTTTCTCTGAACAGCCCCGCAGCGGGACTTGTTTCTCCTCTCTGATCATCATGATCTTCAGATCTTCACCCCTGGATGAGCTGATTCATAACAGCAGTGCCCATTCCCCTGCATTGAGTCTGGGCTTCTTGCTTGAACGAGATACTTACACAGGATAAGACAAATCCCCACCTCCTGCTCTTGTGTTGTATCCTGGCTCCTGAGCTGTCTCTATTTTGACTCCATGTGCTCAGCTCTCTCATGGAATAGAGACCTTCAATAGTCATAGGAAGATGTCTTCTCAAAGAACTCAGAGTTTCATACTGAGTAGTTCTAAATCATGAAGACCCTTGCTTGGTGTAACACAGATCTGGGATTACATGATGGCATTGGATCAGGCTCAAAGGTGAAACCTGAGGACTTCTTTATGCTGCTTTATTGGAAAAACGCAGTTTTCCTCCCTTTTTTTGGGGTGGTGGAAGTCTGCTTTCTAGGAGCAGCTTGATTTGGGGGCATAATTTCTATTGCTCTGGGTTGTACAAGTCTCACTGAAGCCCACTGGCTTCTGGATAAAATTCTGGATGCAAAGACAACTCAGAACCCAACCTCCAATCCGTTGCATCTGCCTTCACAAGAAGGAATAAGGAATCCATCCCTACCCAAAAGGAAACTGAGGCACAAGAACAAACACTTAGGAGGCAGGAAAGGAGTGACACAACATAGCAAATGCCCCATTCCATGATTAGCTGTTGACTGTGTCTGTCTTCTGTAACATCACCCCTTGCTTAGCTTGCACTAGGCAATCCTTCATCATTTCCTTCCTGTGGCCCAAGGAGAATGATGTGATCTCCAAGGTCAACGTAATTACCTGCTCCTTCTCATTAAAGGAATTGCCAAAGTATCCATTTAAAATCATTAACCTCCCCTTCCCCTTTCATTGCAAATGATTTTTGAGGAGGTTATTTATTCCCTCCTCTTTTCTCCTGAACACCTTTCTAATAAGAAGCAGCACATTGAGATTTCCTGTTCTCCAGGGTGGAATCCTGTCTGTTTCAAAAGGGGGAGCATGGCAAGCTGGAAAATAAAGCAGGCAGCTCTTTGTTTTATAGGCATAAAATCCATCTTATGGCTGATGGTAGAGAAACAGCTTCAGCCTCAAGTACTCTTCTTACCACGGGACAGAGCAAAACTCAGCTGTACAGAGTTTAATAGATACTGGTTCAACCCTTGGCCATGCAGAAGATGATGGGGTGGGTTCCTTAATCTCTTACCTTCCCACCCACCTCCAGGTCAATAATTTGGGCCTGTTTAAGCAGCTTGGAGCTGCCTTTCCACTCATAAGACTGCATCTCTTCCTAGCAACACACAACAGCAAATCACACTTGGCCACTGGCTATTTGGAGCCAGCAGAACTGTTGTGCTTGGCCAGGCTGTGGAAAACACTCTGTAGATGCCCATTAAATGGAAAAATGTGGAAATTTCAGCCCTGCATGATGATGCTGGGAGCTGCCAGAAGTGACAATAGACTTTTGTTCCAAGTGTTTGGAAACTGCAGTGCTGATGTCGTGACAGTGCAATTAGCAACTGCAGTGTTTTCAAGCAGTTTTAATGCTCTTTCCTAAGACCACAGCTATGCACCATCTGAGATCAGCTGCCAGCACCCAGCAGGCCCTGTGGCTGACAGTGTTATTCCTTTACACCTAATACAGTGTGCCTCTTGACAGCGCCAGCCCTCTGTTAACCAGCTGTAGGAACCAACTCACTCCATTTCTGGGTAATCCCAGGAAAATCCTTGTGAGGAGAGGGATGAAGAAGTGGCTCCTGGGTCCTGTGGGCTTTGTGTGGCATTGTGATCATGATGTGAGGATCTCTAGAGCTGCAAGTGCAGCTGAGCATAGTACTTCGTACAGCAGTTTCCCTGCCAAGCTGTTAATATACATCTGGACGATGGAAGAATCATAGAATGGTTTGGGTTGGAAAGGACCTTAAGATCACCTATTTCCAATCCCCTGCCATGGGCAGAATAGGAAGCTTGGTGATTTAGGGGATGCTTCCCTCCTCCAAATCATCCCAGATACCCGCAGGATGAAAGTCAAACAGGATAAATGTAGCTACAAAGAAAGGAAGAGAAGTGTATTGGGACTGGGCAGAAAATCAGGATAGAAGTAGTTGAGTTCTCAGTTTTGAGCTCCTGTTTCATGTTAACATCAGCCAACCATAACCTGGGCTGCATCAAAAGCAGTGTGAGGAGCAGGTCAAAGGAGGTGATCCTGCCCCTCTGCTCTGCTCTGGTGAGACCCCACTTGCAGCACTGGGTGCAGTTCTGGTGTCCTCAGCATCAGAAGGACATGGAGCTGTTGGAGCAAGGCCAGAGGAGGCCACGAGGATGATCAGGGGCTGGAGCAGCTCCCGCATGGAGACAGGCTGAGAAAGTTGGGGCTGTTGAGCCCGGAGAAGAGAAGCTGCTGGAGACCTCAGAGCAGATTCAGTGCCTGAATGGGGCTACAAGGATGCTGGAGAGGGACCTTCATCAGGGACTGGAGTGACAGGACAAGGGGTGATGGGTTCAAACTGAAACAGGGGAAGTTCAGGTTGGATCTAAAGCAGAAGCTGTTCCCTGTGAGGGTGCTGAGGTGCTGGCACAGGGTGCCCCGAGAAGCTGTGGCTTGGTTCAAGGCCAGGTTGGACAGAGCCTTGGGTGACATGGTCTACTGTGAGGTGTCCCTGCTCATGGCAGGGGGTTGGAATTGGATGATCTTAAGGTCCTTTCCAACCCAAACCATTCTATGATTCTGTGTGAGTCTATGAAAGGAGCAATTTCTAAAAGCTCCCTGACTGGCTGAGCAGAAGCTCTTGGTGTAAGTACAGGTGTTAACATGAAATCTTTTAACATTTAAAGAGTTAATTAAAGTTAAAAGAGTGTGTTTCTCTTCTTGCTCTCAGCAGCCCTGCTCAGAAACCCAAGTCCTGCTGCTTCCTCTGAGTGTCTTTTTTTCTGCCTGCAAATTAAGCCAGCCTTAATTTACCCACCTCCAACATCTTTCCATTACTGGCCTCTATAATGACAGGCTTGGGCTTTCAGGGTGTCCATTGGAATGAACAGGCAGGAACTTATTCCTTGTGTTGTGGGAGGTGTGATGGGTACATTATAATCCTACATCTGGGCTTTCTGCCTCGGTTTCCCCAGCAGTAAAGGGAGGATAATGACATTGGCTTTGGAGAATATGAGGAATCAAGCACTTGGGGATTACCGCTTTTGTGGACTCCCTGGTCACACTGGGCTTCACACCCTCCTTGAGCACTCTTCTTCTGAGACTTGTTCTGCACCAGAAGCAAGTCCCTGTGGCCAAAAGAAGGGGAAATCAGCTTTCTTAATAGTGTTCTTCTGCAAACACAAAGGAACCCTCAGTCAGGAGGTGGAGTCTGTGATTGCTTCCATCACAGCCCTGCTCCATGTCTGGGGCTTTCTTCCATCCCTCCCTACCCCTTTGCCCTTTGCCCACCTGGTTGCTAGAGATGCTTGGATGTCTTAGGGCTGTTTCTCTCATGTTTCAGCCATAGAAATACCTCCCTACTTCATTCCAGTTCACTGTGAAGTGTCAGTAACTGGTGGATTTTGGTATGGGGAGGATATCCATCTCTCCCTATGGACAGAGAGCTATGCCTTGTATATGCCATGAAGCCCCATGATGGGGTGATCTCCCCCCCATCACCACCTGCTCTGTACCTGTGCAGTGCAGAGCATCACAAAGCTCAGCTGTGGTCCTCCAGCCGTGGACCCGTCTGAGGGTTGAAGGACCATCCCTGACCCCATGTCCTTGCTGGGACCACACCTGGCTTGTGCCTGACAGGACAAAGAGGTTTGGGTCTGAGCTGTCTGGCACCAGGAGGAATGTTTGATGCACAGATGTGCCTGTTGGACATGGCCTCAGCCCCACGCCAGTGAAACCCAAAGGGAATCATTATTTCACTGAGTTTTCTCCAGCACTAGACACAGAGAGTTACAGGGCAGCGCTTAAACCTTTCCTTTCCTTTCCTTTCCTTTCCTTTCCTTTCCTTTCCTTTCCTTTCCTTTCCTTTCCTTTCCTTTCCTTTCCTTTCCTTTCCTTTCCTTTCCTTTCCTTTCCTTTCCTTTCCTTTCCTTTCCTTTCCTTTCCTTTCCTTTCCTTTCCTTTCCTTTCCTTTCCTTTCCTTTCCTTTCCTTTCCTTTCCTTTCCTTTCCTTTCCTTTCCTTTCCTTTCCTTTCCTTTCCTTTCCTTTCCTTTCCTTTCCTTTCCTTTCCTTTCCTTTCCTTTCCTTTCCTTTCCTTTCCTTTCCTTTCCTTTCCTTTCCTTTCCTTGTTATGTGCCCCTTTTTGCGTGGGGCGGGAGGCCTCCCAGCCATTATTCTTGATGGTTCTTGGCCATTCTCCTCCCTGGTTATCCAGAAGTTTGCCTTGTTTGGATAGATCCTTGCTTTGGCCACATCCTGTTGGGGCTTACAACCCTTTCTCCATCACAATCACTCTATCTATCTGCTCTTCCAAGGTCTGCCTGCTTGTCTTCCTCCTCTTTCTGGCACATGGGCTGCATGATCTCATGGAGTTAGTGGAGGACTGTGTCTGCTGGTTGCCACTGCTGAGTGGCAAGTGAGTCCTTTCTTTCTTGCCTTGTGTCCTCAGAAAGACTTTAAACCTTGCTGGGGCAGAGGACATCTTTCCATCCATCCATCCATCCATCCATCCATCCATCCATCCATCCCCTATCAATTCAGCCCAGTCAGATTGAGCCTCTTTATTGCTGTTGCAATATAAATACCGGGCAAACCCAAAAGCCTTTAAGTAATTCCGTGATTCATCTGGGGTTTGAAGGAATGTGGAGGTTTATCTGTCTTCCAGTAGGTTAATGGGGTAAGAGCCAGGCATTTCTGAGCCCTGTTCCCAGCATTGTCTGCTTGTTCTGGAGCTGGGATCACAGCCTGTATTATGCATTTCCCCTTGATTTGCCTGACATGTCACGTACCAGATGAAGATGGATCCCTACAAAAAAAAGGGAGTTTGTGCTTCCTAAATTCACTGACTGCACAGTCAGAAGGCACCACGAGGAGCATCTTATCTGACCTTCTGTATAGAGAAAATAGATTTTCCCCTGAAATTGGATTAAAGCATCTCCTTTCATAGATACCTAATCTTTATTTCAACCTAAGAAGCACTGGTGACTTGGCAGCCTCCCTTGATAAGCTTTTCCAATAGTTAATTACCTTCATAGCAGTCAGTTGGTGTCCACTTCAAAGGCTGAATTAATCTAGTGCTATCTTCCACCCACCGTGACTTCTTATTCCCCTTATCAGCGTGGCTGAAGAACCTCCCCTTCTCTACCTCTCTATCAGGCAGCTTTGCCCTGTGTAAATACCCATATGTAATGATCCCTCTCAGCCTTCTCTTTGACGAATAAGGTTACATCCCTAAATCTTCATGTAGACTTGTTGTGCATCTAGTCCCTGGCTCTCTGCTCTGTCCCAAGCCTCTGGTGTGTTACCAGAGAACCAACCCCTCACCTCCCAGCAGCTCTAGACTACTGTCTACTAAGGCAAGAAGGTGCCCTTTCTGCTGGGCCTTTCCTCATTTTGAATGCCCAAGCCCTTGGTGGGCCTCTTCTGGCACATGAGCTTGGCTGGGTTTCAGCTGTGGAATCACAGTATCACAGACTGGTTTGGGTTGGAAGGGACCTGAAAGCTCATTCATGGGCTTGGCCATGGGCAGGGACTCCTTCCACTAGACCAGGTTGCTCCAAGTCCTGTCCATCCTGGCCTTGAACACTGCCAGGGCTAGGGCATAGACACAGAACCCCATTCCCAATTCATGGCAGTTTCTCACTCTTTAGGGGTGAAATACCCTCTGACAGGGTATTTGCCCTCCAGGTTGACACCCCTCTGACTCTCTCCTTCTGTGGATGTGCTTATGTGTCATCCCAATATGTTTCTACCCTACACACTCCTGCAAACCCTGTCCACGTCTCAGTCCCCTTAAAGTCCTTCTGCACCTCCTTCCAGTGCCTCTTCCCCAGCCCATGCTCCTGATCCTGCCTGGACCTGCTTCCATCTACTTCTCTACTGATGTCTACATTCAGCCTTCTCTGGCAAGAATAAGGTTATAACCCCATCCCTTTACAGCCACGTTTCAAGATGTGTCAGGGGGCCAGTTCTGACACTGTTCAATGCATGTTTTGTTAATCTCATCTAATGCAGTTTAGAGGGAAAAGAAGCAGAATGCCTGGGAGGAACCACGACGTGTTGAACTGCCACAGCTGCCTTTATCAGCAGCTCAGAGCCCGAAACATGATGAATGCTGATGAAGGTTTCTGCTCTGCCATCTGACTGCGTTTATAGACATATGTGCATTTGTCCAGATCACAAGTTCCTCGATGAAATCCCAAATTAACCGCTCTATTGTTTCAATAAGAACAGATGGTGTTCACCCTTCTGGTTGTCCCCTTCTCCTCTGCCCATGTTGCTGTGACTGAAGCCCTGTGTCAGCCCGTTCCTCTTCCCCAAGACTTGTTAGATTTAATGTTAGTGGCTCTTCGGGTCATTTCTTGATGGCTCCTGGCAGTGAGTTCTCCAGGCCTATTGATTTGAAAGATGCCATTACAGCAGATAATTCTCCCTTGCTGCAGATGGTTAGCTTTCTGCTCCATCCACCTCCTCATGCTGCCTTCTTCCAAACACAGACTGAGTGACTGGCTGTGATCCTGCTAAGTGCATCCAGTGATAAGCCTAGTCCTGATGGATGTGTCCTTCTCTGGTGAAGCACCATTTCTTTGCATGGATGACTTTGGTGGCTATGCTACTTCTTTGATGATCTACCTGACTCATAGAACCACAGAATCCCAGAGTGGTTTGGGTTGAAGAGACCCTAAAGCTCCTCCAGTTCCAACCCCCTGCCCCGGGCAGGGACACCTTCCACTAGAGCAGGTTGCTCCAAGCCCCTGTGTCCAACCTGGCCTTGAACACTGCCAGGGATGGGGCAGCCACAGCTTCTCTGGGCAACCTGCTATGCTTTGTATTTTGCAATGACTTGCATCTCTGATGGTACTAATGCTGGACCCAATAGGCAGCAGAGTTGATACCCACCACTAAGAGGAGGAGCAGTGGCTGACAAAGTTGCCATAGGCCAGAAGTGGTATCAATATTTACAGATAGAAGTAGTATCTAACAACTTCTTTTCCCCCAGGAATGCATGCAGCTTCAGAACAGCCAGCTGTAACCCATGTCACCCTGACATCCCCCTTGTCAGCTGCATGTGTTTGGTCTGTGTCTGCAAAGGGGACCAATCCATTGGCTCCCACCATAACCAGACCTCAAGTCCCTTCTGAGCCTCATTTCTGCCTGTCTCAGTCCAAAGTGACCGAGGCTGAGAAGCTCTGCCTCTTGCCAGCACTATTTATCTAGCGTTTGGGCAATTTCTGTCCAAGGCCACCATCATGGGGTGATTTCTGTCCTTATCTCCTCCCACCAGAGCATCCTCTTTGTTTTCTGTGTGTTCTCCCCATTTAACCTGCGCCGCATAGCAGATACCTGGGAGAAAAGCAGGTCCCACAGTTAATTTCTTGCAAAGCTGATAAAAATGCTATCTGCCTGCTGCATCCCAGGCTGTGCCTGGTGCTGGAAGGTGGTTAAAGAGGAGGGATCCAGCCTTCAGCAGGGGCTCAGCAGTTCAAACTTAGCTGATCTGCAGCATCGTTGCCTGTCCATCATTAACTTCATGACCTTGTCAGTGCATCTTTGGGGTTAAGGACAAAGAGTCACTTGCTCAGGCTGCAGCTAAGGAATATTCAGGTTAGAGGCTGGAAAGTAGACTTAGATTAGCATAAGAAAGCAGTTACTTGTTATAAGGATGGTGAGACACTGGCACAGGGTGCCCAGAGAAGCTGCGGCTGCCCCATCCCTGGCAGTGTTCAAGGCCAGGTTGGACACAGGGGCTTGGAGCAACCTGCTCTAGTGGAAGGTGTCCCTGCCCGTGGCAGGGGTTGGAGCTGGATCAGCTTTAAGGCCCCTTCCTTCTGCCTGTCACACCTTCCTTCTCAGGGATATTTGGGTATAGAAAGAGGTTTGGAGTATGAACAGCCTCTCTAACTCCCAAGTCTGCAGCTATCCCCATTGCTCACTTGGGCAGGCACACAAGATTGCTCCATCCCTGCTGA
>NW_009938638.1:10148-37003 GCF_000696875.1 Nestor notabilis
TGATGAGGAGAGCCCAAAGCGGGGGGGACAGAAGCCAGGTAGGTCCCGCCGCAGCCAGAATGCCTTGGCCCTGGGTCAGATGAGCTCGGTGCCAAAGCTAATAACCCTGCCAGGAGCCAGGACTTCCTTGCTTGGATTCAAAACTAGGCTCATGGTGCTCGGCTGGCTCCAGAGCTCTGCTGGAAACCGCATAGCTCTGCTCTGCCAGGAGAAACCGCTGCTTCACATGGGGCAACCAGCTTCTCCTCTGCAACAGATAGCACAGGCACTGAAATGGGGACGTGTCCTGACACAAGGGTTGTCCTGGAGCCCTTATTTTCTGCTTAAAGAGACAAAATGAAGGAATTACCACCTCGTTTCCATCAGGCTCCTGGGGTGGTTACCGCAATTCCGATAGCCCCTTGGTGACTCTAGGTTGAGGTCCCTGCCTCCTCTGGTGCTTCCCCTCTGCTTTGGGATGCTGGCACAACATGTGCTTTATAGCTCTGATTTTGGCTTCAGGAAGGGGGAAGCTGAAGCAGTTCCTGACAGAGCTTTTTCCTTACTCAATTAGTTGCCCATGGACTGCAGGCTGTGACCGGGAGATGTTCTCAATGCGTAAAGACCCTGATAATGCTTTTCTGGGGCTGTTGAAACCCAGCAAACAGTATTTGCAGAGCCACTGCAGAAAAGCACTCTTCTTCCTCCTAAAGCAACAAAACCTAAACCCATTTTGAGCCTGGGAGAGCTCTTTCCTATAACAGCACCTCTTCCCCTGGCATCACCAACATCTACACACCCCCTGTGGACCAGAGACTGTTTATGTGAACATAGAAATAGCTCATGAGCAGAAGCAGAGACAAGAATATTCTTATGTGGAATATTGGGGGGTGAAAAGGTGTCTCACTGGTGAATTCAAACCAGCTGTGAAACAGCATCCAAAGGAAGAAGCCCATTAGACTTGTCAGAAGGCTTGACACACCATTAGGGCAACTTACAGCAAGCAGGTAGGGCTAGATGGAGTCAATGTGGGTTCATAAAGTAACCAGGACAAAATACAGCTTTGTGATGAGGCTTTGGGAAAACTGACTGAAACACAGTCTTAACCTTCCCATATTTCTGTGATAACATCCTTTTTAGAGGTCTTCTCTGGTTGTAAGATCTCTGGGTCAGGATCCTTCCCAGTTTAACTGCTGAGAAGCATTGGTCTTGGGAGGTTGAGGATGCTGCCAAAGGACATTAAAGAACCAGTGGTAAAAATAGCACTGTGGGACAATTGGTACCATGGATTACAGAGGCATTTCCCATGGGATATCACAGGGATATGTGCTGTGCCCTCCTCCTTTCCTGTTTATTCAAGGGGATTTTCACCTCTGCGGTCTCTAGGATGCAGGTTCCAGATGGCACAATGACAAACAGGCAGCTGCAGCCTTAGTTTTGGTGGCGTTTTTAAGACAAGCAACCACTTTACAATACATGTAAAGGAGAAAACTTCTGTGAACAAATACTTCTGGGGAAAATGGACAGTTTTTACGTTGGTCATTAGGATTAGCAGCAAAATAGGGGGGGAAATCTTGTCCCTTGTGTTCCTGCAGGTAAGCACCAAACAGAAAGCTGTTTTCCTTGGCATATCTCACAGGAAAAGCTACTCCCTTTTCAGGAGTTTCTTACTTTAGGCAGAGGCAGTGGATTAGCAGATCTGAGAATTACTTTCAGAGATGCCCATTTCTTCCAGGAAAGAGATCTCTCCATTATTTTGGGTTTTGTATTGATTGAAGCAGTGAAAGAAATCATGGCAGTGAGTATGGGTAAAGGAATATTGTTCTTCGGAAATATCCTAAAGGTTATGGAGCAGCACAGATTGATTCGTGCTTTAATATGAGTCCTCAGATGTTTAATCAATGCAGTGAGCAATGAATGCTGCCTGATATCGTGGTAATATGCACTTAGTTCATTGCAACCATGAGGTAGGATGTATTAACGTAAATGCTGGGCTAAGTTTATACTGACATGCTGTCCCTCACAATAGCTGAAGCTTAGAGATTAGATCGAGTCAGTGAACGAGGCTGAGTTGAAATCTAGGGATTTTCTGAGCTGTGGTAATTATTGTAGGGATAAATCCTACAGAAATGTAAGGACAATCATTGGCAGAATGGGGCTTAAACTGATGTGGCTGAATTAGGGACAGTAGTAGAGCCATGAAGACATGGAAGACTTGCTGTCTAGATTCAAGGGCAGCTGAAACGAAGTAGAAATTGACTTTATTTGAGGTGAAAAAGCTCAAATGAGATGAAAATTGAGGTGAACAACAGCACTGGCTGTAAAGAGCTTCGGGACTCACAGCTTTCATTAGAGCTGCAAAGGTGTGTGCCCCATAAAAGACCCCAGATTCCATTTTTGGGTCATGCCAGAGCTCTGCTCCATCCCTGACCTTCTTCCTCCCACATAACTGGTCCTGTCCCAGCTATGAGAATCAGAGAATCATGGAATGGTTTAGAAGGGACCTTAAAGCTCCTCCAGCTCCAACCCCTGCCCCGGACAGGGACACCTTCCACTAGAGCAGGTTGCTCCAAGCCCCTGTGTCCAACCTGGCCTTGAACACTGCCAGGGATGGGGCAGCCACAGCTTCTCTGGGCACCCTGTGCCAGCGCCTCAGCACCCTCACAGGGAAGAGCTTCTGCCTCAGAGCTCATCTCAGTCTCCCCTCTGGCAGGTTCAAGCCATTCCCCTTGGCCTGTCCCTACATCCCTTGTCCAAAGCCCCTCTCCAGGTTTCTTGTAGGCCCATTTTAGGTAAGAAGGTGTTGAGATAGTTCCTCTCAAAGACCCACTGAACAAGATCTGATCTAAAAACTGGTCTCTTTTCTTTCTTGATACAGTGAAGGGCTGCACAAATGCTGGTTTTGATGTCATGGAGATGAAGGTCAGGATAACCTCTCTCTGCTGCCCTGCCCTCACAGGATGACCTAAATCACATATGGAAACACACCTTGGAAAAGTTGTCATTCATGTGCCCAAGCCCACCCAGAAAGTCCAGCACAGTAGAGGGGCTTGAACCTGGTTTCTGGGTGAATGATCCATAATGTGTGGCCCTCTGTCAGCTGAGATCCCTCCACATGCTGCCAGGACATTGATGTTAGTGCCTGTGCCAGTCCTTTGTCCGTCTCTGGACCACTCCTTTATCTGCATCTTGCTCTGAAACCAAGGGACAACTTGATCCCACTAAAATACATCATCACACACCACTTAGCAGCACACTGCCACCAACATCACTGCTGGTAAAACCCCACTAGCTCTAATGTGCTGTGCTCCCATCAAAAGAGGCCCTGGGAGGAAGAAGCCGTGTGTTTCCTTTAACCTACAATAAAGAGAAACAGTTCAAAGAGAAGGGAAAAGGAGGTTAACAATCTCTTTGAAATGTAGGTTCAAATTCCCAGCACGGCCCCACTCAATTACCAGCCAGCACCGTGACACACATCACTGCTAATGGGGGAGAGGAGGGGAGAACATGGTGCAGAGGTCTAGGGGGGCAGTGCTGGGGTAAAAGAACATCACCACGGTGGTGGGAAAGTTTCCACGGGATGAAATTTGGGTTGTTTCATGCTGATTTATCCCCTTGGGGTACATCCAGAGTGGAAGCTGGACCACTGGAAGGGCTAGAGCTGGGCAAAGCAGCAGCACATCCCCTACCCAAGCCCCCTTTGTAGTGAGCAGGGGGTTTGAAGGATGCCGAGCGCCTGGCACTGCAGGCTGCTGCTTTCAAGGGGTGCTGCTCTGTGTCAGAATGAACCATTTTTAATGCCATTAATGAAAGGCAGAGCAGGGGTGGGGATGGGGCAGGAGGGGGTGGGTTTGTTTTGGCACTGAGGGATGCGCGCACACAGGCATACAAATGCTTGGAGACAAAGGCTGTGATTAAGGGCTGGTGCTCCGACCCCCTGCTTATTACAGGAAAGGACTTATCTGATGGCCTAGTTTCAGCTCCACTTTTCCACCTTTTAATCAGATTCCCAGGTCTGCTTGTCCACTCAAAAAGGGAAGGAAGGGGATATCGATGGGGAAATAGGGCAGGAATAATGCTGCGGCGCTGCCTCTAGATACATGCATGGGACAGAGGATGCTGCCCCAAAGCTTTCCCAGGGCAGACAAAGGGATTACACCCAGCCATGCAGCTTTATTTTCTGGCATGGCACAAGTGCATCTGCACTTTCCAGCCTGGGTGTGTGAAACAAATGTGCTGGAAACAAAAAGCTCCTGTAAAATGGAAAACATACAGAGGAGCAGCTGTATTGAACAAGGAAGGCACCTACTGCTGCCATGAAGTCAGTCACATAATCAGTCAGCAAGAGACTTCTGTAGGCTGACAGCCATCAACCAGGAGACTGGGGAGAACAAAATGGGAGCTTTTGGGTAACAGAAAGTGCCCAGAATAAAGAGAAGGTTGTCCTAATGCTGCCCTGGGCATAAGGCAGAAGAGGAGGAGCAATCCTTGGTGTCTTTCCCAATGTGCTGGGAAGAGGGATCAGATGCTGATAGTCCTCCAGGAGACAGAGCACTGCAAGCAAACACCAGTTCAGCCACTTCTTCCCCCTCCCTAACCCTGTCTGTCCCTATTGCCCAGCCTCCACTGAGGTTTTCCCACTTCTAAGTATATTCAGCCTCTCATTATAACGTCCGTTTTGCTTGCCAGGGCAAACGTATCCAGCCATAGAGCTGAGCTAGAGGCAGCTGGAGCTTGCAGCTAAGCAGCTCTCCTGGCACGGGTGTCTGGTCTGACACCAAGGTTTAGTCCATTGCACCGTGTTATCAAGATGACAGCATCTTCAGTGAGCTGGCGTGATTGAAGAAGTGTTATGACAGACACACAGATTCTGACCCATCACTCCCAGGACAGTGTCCTTCAGGACACTCTCCATCCCTCCAGCTGAGCCTGCATCACAGGGCAGGAGGGATCCCATTCAGGAGGGTCATGGTGTTGTAACCTACTGATCACAGCCTAATGCTGGGTACCAGAGGAGCAGTCATCTCTAGGAGCTGGTGATGGGTTTTCCCCTATAGTTCGTAATAGTGCTGGGAGCAAGATTTGGCCTCTCCTGGAGATGTCAACCCATATCAGAGGAGGTAGATGGAGAACATCTGCCTTCTCAATCAGAACAACCTCTTCCCGGCAGCTCTGCCTGCCTACATGGAAGATTCAATTGTTCCTTCAGGCTTGTGAGGGCTGGGAACACCGCAGCTTTCCAGAGGCTGAGGTTTCCTCACTGGGGCTCTGCTTTTATACACAGCACTGAGAAATGCTTAAAATGAAATCTGCTATTTAAGAGCAGGCAAAGCCCTCCTGAGAGGTTTCTGTATGTTCTTTATTGCAATGGCTCTGCATGCTCTTAGCCCTCCATGCAGCAGCCCCCGCTCCTTGGAGAGCAGTGCTGGGACTGGACCACGTGTATCTCACTGCTGAAAGCTCTGCAGCTTTCTGTGCCATGGCATCACTGCTGCACACATTCATAGCACCACAGAACCCCAGACTGGTCTGGGTTGGAAGGGACCTTAAAGCTCCTCCAGCTCCAACCCCTGCCACGGGCAGGGACACCTTCCACTAGAGCAGGTTGCTCCAAGCCCCTGTGTCCAACCTGCCCTTGAACACTGCCAGGGATGGGGCAGCCACAGCTTCTCTGGGCACCCTGTGCCAGCGCCTCAGCACCCTCACAGGGAAGAATATTTTTGTTTCCTCCCACCCCAATGGTCGTGTGAAACAAGATTAGGGGCTCTCCCCACATCACCCCCTCTGCAAATCCAGCTTTTCAATCCTAGCAGGCTGTGTTGTAGATTGACCAAATCCATGAAGAGATTTCCCCACCATAGAATCACAGAATGGTTTGGGTTGGAAAGAACCTTAAGATCATCCAGTTCCAACCCCCTGCCATACACAGGGACACCTTCCACTAGACCATGTTGCCCAAGACTCTGTCCAACCATCTCTGACAAGCTTTGGAGCAGGAAATTTGCTCTTGTGCTGCTTCATTGCCATGTGTCCATAACATCTTTTGAGTCAGGCCGTGAAGCTCTCAAACCTTTCTGCCAGAGAGGACCCCAGTGAGCCAAACGCAGGGGGACAAACCCTGACCCCAGTCTGGATATACAACACCCATGAGGCTGGTGGGGCTGAGTAGAGCAAGACAAGTCCTGCACTTTGGCCCCAGCAGCAGCTATTGCCCTCTCAGTACTAAGGCAAAACATCTGGGGGATGTGGGTTTATCTCCTCCAAATCACTTTATTATATCATGATAAATCACAAAGCCTTACAATGCTGCAGAGGGTCTTTAAAATAAACCCAACACACTAACACAGCGACGGGACTTGCCAGCTTCTGCCAAGGCTTGCTTAGCAGCTAGTGTGAGATTACATGAGGAACACTTGCAGTCTTCAACTGGATTGTCACATTGGGATTTCAACTTACCACAGTGGTGCAAAGACAGTACCTTTGACAGTTTGTGATCCCTGTAACAGTTCATCTATGTACAGACTTACAAAATTGAACAACTTCCTTGAAAAACCTACATTTTCTGCCAGCAGAAAAAGAATTCTCTTAAAAAGGCAAGATCCACTAAAAACATCCTTTTCCTCCCAAATTGCCCCCGTCCTGCACTGCAGTTGATTGCTGTTCCCTTCCAGACCCCTACTTGTGAGCAGTCCCATTGCCTTTTTAAGAAAATCAATGTTTCTTGTGACTGTGGAGGCTGGTTGAGCATTGCAAAGAGTCAGGAGAGGGGCAAAAAGCCCCAGCGCTGAAAGAAAGGGTTAAAATCCCACCCTAAGTTCCCCAAAGAAAAGGAGATATGTGGGAGAGGGATTTCAGTATCCAAAGTGAGGTGTTGGCTCTTTTATGGGCTCAGTGGGTTTCAACCATCCTTGGAGGACGCTGCTTTGGGTAATAGGGTTTCCATTTGCAAAGACCTCTGGGGGAATGAGGATGAAGTCTGAGCTTCTCCCAACACTCCCAAGGAGGGTTGTGGGATTGGTTTGTTTCTGCATCATCTTTATATGGACCTCCTTAAATCAGTTTCAGACATTGAAGGTTGAAGGTTGCCCTGACGCAAGGATGGGTTTAGAGACCAAGCTACAGGTGAGCCCAAGCACAACATCCATCCTTCCCATCCCCATGACGGAGCATGCCAGACATGGACCAGACACCTCCACTGCAAGAGCTTCTACAAGCAAGCTGAAGGCTTCACATGTAGCATTGAGTCACATTGTGTTGCCTTCCTCACTTTCTCCAAGCCTGGAGAATCATAGAATCACAGAATGGTTTGGGTTGGAAAGGACCTTATCATCATCCACTTCCACCCCCCTGCCATGGGCAGGGACACCTCACACTAGACCATGTCACCCAAGGCTCTGTCCAACCTGGCCTTGATCACTGCCAGGGATGGAGCACTTACCACTTCTAGAAGTGGTAAAAGAGGGACCAGAGGGGCTCTCCTTTGCTTCTCCAGCACTTCAGAAATGAAGGAAAACATTTTCTGCCAGATTTCTATCAGATTGCAGCTGGCAGCCAAAGAGCTGTGGGAGAGAAAGAAAAGCCACAACTCTGAAAGTGGTAAAAGAGGGACCAGAGGGGCTTTTCTGTGCTTCTCCAGCACTTCAGAAACGAAGGAAAACATGAGCAAACCTCTGAGGACCAGGCTTTCTATCAGATTGCAGCTGGCAGCCAAATTGCTGTGGGAGAGAAAGAAAAGCCACAACTCTGGAACTAAACCCCAACAACATCTTTCCCCTGATAGGCAAAGAATTGCAGGGTCACAGACGTCAGTGTTAATCATTCTCTTGACATGTTCTGGAGGGTGTTTCAGTTGGCAAAGCATTGCAGGGTCACAGGCGTCAGTGTTAATCCTTCTCTTGACATGTTCTGGAGGGTGTTTCAGTGTTGAAAACAGCCTCACATGCGTCCAGCTGAGCTGCAGATGTGTTCAGATGGGGAACATCAGCTTACTCTTGCATGTTCTGGGGCTGCGTCTTGGTTTGATAAGGTTGTCAAGATGGGAATCACTGCCCAAGTTTTCTTCCAAGCCTCCCCAGAAAGGAAAGAGGGATGTTTATTACTGTTTTAAGCCAGGCTATGTGATTTCTTCACTTTGTAACCTGGTTAATTTGCTTCAGCAGAGGCTGGTTCCTGGGCAAGATGTGGCTGTTGGCAAACCCCTCTTCTTCCACCTTGCTCTGCTGCACATCATCTCTGAGCAATGGCTCGCTGAAGTTTAGAAAGAGAGGAGGATGCCAAGGTTGGACCTAAAGACATGATGGGAAAACAAGAGGAAAACTGGGAAAAGTTCTCAACTTACTCAATGCTCATCGCACACCCATGCAAATAACATGTAAAAACCAGCACATTAGGAGCACCCTGTGTTCAGGTTTGTCTGGAAAGGTTTCTTCAAGACTGAAAGTGCATGACAGGAACCAGGGTGCTGCTAATGAAGGCAACATCCAGAAGGCACTTCTTGGGGAGTAATAGTTAATACAAAAGGATGATGCACGGGTTTGTAAGCAAACGGCTACAGAGTCAGTATGTTTTGGTGTAGACAGATGTAACTTTACTCCTACAGATGTGTCTGGGACACAAAGGGTTGCTCCAGGATGACTGTTCTGCTCTGGGATCTGAAGAGCAGCTTGGTCCCCATTGTCCAGCATCGCCACTCTTGAGCCAAAGGGCTGCGTGCAGGACCTCAAGGGTAACACCTGGAGCGTTGCAGATGATGTGGGCCATGGTTTGAGAGCTTATAAAATCCACAGACAATCAAGTATAGGCATATACAAATATATAAATTATTGGCAGTCTTACAAAAGGCACACTGCAAGCCACCTCAGTCCGATCCTGTACAAATCCCACAGCCCCCCACCCTCCCATCCCCACCTTCTCCCCAGCTTTCATCACGAAACATAAGGTGCTGCTGCCACGGATCCGTGGCTGTCGTGGCAACTGAGGACCTCTTTTTTGGTCAGCCCGATTTGTCGGTGGTACTGTCCTTCTTTGATGGTCTTAAAACACTGTATGTTCTTCCCCAAGGTGATGCTTTTGATGGAAGGCAGGTATTTCAGCACAGTCTTTGGCAAGGACGACACGCCTGTGCCAGAGAGGTTGAGCTCTTGTAGGGAGTTCAGCCCAAAGATCACTTCAGCAGTCAGTGACTTCAAGTTGGGATTGTTGGATAAATCCAGAACTTGGAGGGCTGGTAGTTCCTTGAAGCTATAAGGAGACAACTCACTCAACCCATGCAGGCTGCTGAGGGATAAATGAATCAAATCTTTCAGCCCCATGAAGTCTCCTTTCTCAACCTTGGCTATGGGGTTCCCATCAAGATTTAAGTATCGGAGAGGAATGCCTTGAAGGTTTGGCACAGATTTTAGCCTGTTTCCAGAAAGATTCAAGTTCTGGATGTTGGGGATGCTCTTTTCACGGTGCCTCGTAATTGTGCTGAGCATATTATTGGATAGATCCACATTTAAGGGTTTTCCTTGACCTTTTGAAGCAAAAACGTCCATCGCTATATCCAAGAGCTTGTTATAGCTCAAATCTATGTCGCCCAAAGGAGAACTGGAGAAACAGTCCTCTGGAAGGACTTCCAGAGAGTTATGACTCAGGTCCAAGGACTCCAGGTACCGAAGCCTGGAGAAAGTTGTGGAGGAGATCTTGGCAATTTTGTTGTAGCTGAGGTCAAGGCTCACCAAAGTGGTGTATCCAGGGCCAGTGAGCTTCGATTCATTGATTGTTTCCAGTTTGTTTGATGATAGATCTAGGTAAGAGGTATCCAGAGGGATTGGAACAGGAACAATGTGTGAGCCTATTCCACTGCAGTCCACCTTGGTCAGGCTAAAGCTGTCAAAGAGACCAAAGCTTTCCACTTCGCAGTGACAGCCGGGGAAGCAAGTTTTGGTGGTACCGAAACAAGGAAGGAGAAGCAGCAGACTGAACCAGACCAGGAACTGCATTGTTGACCTGGAAAACAAGATGGTAAGAAAACAGATTTAATTGCTGTTGAGATTACTTGTCTGAAGATGTGTAACAGTTCCAGTCATGCAGTCTTCTCTTCTGTCTTTCCAAATGGACAGATTAAGTATACCCTTAAACAGCATGGATGTCCCAAACACTTTTGTTTCTAATGTTACGAACCCCAGTAGGAACTTAATGGAGAAAAACTGGGTCAACAGTCTTTGTAGATATAACCAAGTTAAGAAACAACAGGAAATCAGCTGTAAGAACAGTAAGAACTTGCCTTAAAGCAAGATCTATCCTTTTGAGTGAACCACAGAAGGAGCTAAATGACAGCTCAAACATTGAGTGATTTTATAGCCTGACAAACTTCAGTGCACAGAGGCCTTCATGTCTGGGCATCCAAGTGAGATTTGGGAGTCTTGCACTGGCAGGTTAGAGAAATCATTCAGACTGTGGGGCAGTGGGAGCCTTAGGTGTCCAAAAGCCTTATCAGGAAAGGAAAAGCCAAAGCTCCATTCAAATTTCCTATAGGTGAGAGAGATAATGACATCATCAGAACCTCATCCAGGATGAACAGCTAGAGAGAAGCTTCATTCTGCCCAAATGGACTGCACGTCTCCCTTCCTTACACTTCAGATGCGACTTTAGAAGTGCTGAGGTAGGTAAGGATATTGGTTTATATCAAGCAGCTAAGACAAACCCTCCTTGGGCTGGTGGCAGGCAGGACAAACAGCCCCTTGGCTGCTTGCCTGATGGAGCAGAGGAACCAAGGACCACTCAGTCTAACCCAGACTCTGCTGTGGTGGGACCATACTCCTGCACAGGCATTGAGTGGAGAGAGCCAATTTGTTTCATACAGAGCCTCTGGGGAGGCTTTGCTAATTACATTAAGAATTCTCTCTGATTAACACTGGCAGCAAGCAGGGAGCTGTCTCTAACTCTCTGGCTTTGAATCTCCTCCCTCTAAGGTGTTTCTGTCCCTTCACTGTTGCAGATAAGGGAGGAAGAGAGCTGATCTGCACCCTGGTGGCTTTGCTGGACCACTTCCGATCGCATCCTAACAGCTCCTCCACACAACTGTGAGCAACAATGATTTCAACAGCCAGCCAAAAAAGCTTCAGCTCTGCATCTCTGAAAGGGTTACATTGGAGCATGACAGCATGCAGCAGGTCAACAAAGGCTGTCCTTCCCATTGCAGTCATGGGTGACAGCTCCTCCTGCCTTACAAACAGGGTATCCAGGAGGCCGGCAACAAAATCTCCCATCAAACCAGGCAAGCAGATCCATCACTGCTCATTGTCTGTGCTGCTGGTGATAGAGGCTCACGTGCCAAGTAGTCATTTAACCAAAGAAAATAAATCCCCTTTAAAATGCACGTTCCCATCCCCTCCTCAGCCCCCCTGGAATCTATTCTCACCTTTCCCACCACTGCTTAAAAGCACTTTATTAACTTCCTTGTGGGATTATCTTTCCCACACACCCTTTGATCTGGCTGAGGCGCCTTCCCCACAGCCCTTGCATCTTCCCAGGGCCATTTCCTAGAAGTTCACACTTTATCCTCCCTCATCAGCCCTTGGCAGCAGTTTCTCTCCCTTTCCAGCATTGACTCTGCTCTCCTTCCCAGGGATTAGTTGCCAACGTGCAGAAGAAGTGCAAAGGGATAAAAAAGCATTGCAAAAACATTGCCCAGATCACTGATAGGACTTGTCTGGTGGTAACTCCCAGACCTCTGTGAATAGAGAGCAGAGACTGGGGCTCTGGCCAAAGCACCTGCAACCGTAGCATTGCTAAAGGCCAACACACATCCTCTGGGGTGCATTATCATATAGAAACAACAGACCAGTAAGATGAGCCCCAGTCCCAGCCCATCTCAACTGTTTCTTGAGCAAACACATATGTGTGCAGAAGGGACATGGGGTAGAGCTGCTTTCTGCAGATACATCTCCAGATATCCCTTTCTTAATGACCATCGAGGCTGATTCCCTCTGGTTCTATGCAGACAGACCATAGCTTGCTCCCTTCTGCAGTCCCTAAATGCTTCTTTTTCCATGAAGCTGCATTTGGAATGCACTGGCGTGTTTTATTACCAGGGGAAATTAGAGCAGCAGGGAGCTCTTTGGAAACTAAAAAAGCAAAACCTCAAATGTTAAATGTCTCACATACAGGGAAGTACCTGCACTAGTGTCAGCTCAGTCTCATGACAGGTTGAGAGAGCTGGATTTGTTCATCATAGAGAAGGCTCAGGGGAGACCTTATCCCCATGTGCCAATGTTTAAAGGGTGGCTACAAAGATGATGGAGACTCCCTTTTTCCATGGAGTTCCAGGGGAACAATAAGGGGTGATGGGCACAAGTTACTCCTGGGGAGATTCCAATTGGAAATAAGAGGAAAATTTTTCACACTGAGAACAACCAGACACTGGAATAATTTCCCCAGGGAAGTGGTTACTCCCAGCGTTGGACATGGTTAAGATTGGGCTGCACAGGGTGCTGGGCATCTAGTCCAGGTCATGCTTTGCCAAGAGAGGTTGGACCAGATGATCCCTGAGGTCCCTTCAACCTGGATTCTGTGATTCTATGAATTTCTTCTCTCAGATCCTACCCAGTAGCTATTCCCACTTGAAGTCTCAACAGGGAAAGCACTTCCTAATTTCTCCTTCAAAAGCTTAGCTCACTTCCTCATGGCATTCTGTTGGCTCTGGTGGGAGCTGGATCAGACCCCAGCAGGTCCAAAGGCACATCAGTGTTAGACTTGGCTTTCTGAGTACTGCTGACACCTTCATGGGCTCCTTGTTGGGACAACTGAAGAAAAGCAAGAGGACAATCTCCAAAGTCCTGTTTAACTAGGAACAGACATTTTAGCGGAGCCTGCAGCAACAGGGCAAGAGGGGACAGCTTTAAACTAGAAGAGGGTTGTTTCAGACTAGGTATATGGAAGAAATGTTTTACAATGAGGGTGCTGAGGCGCTGGCACAGGGTGCCCAGAGAAGCTGTGGCTGCCCCATCCCTGGCAGTGTTCAAGGCCAGGTTGGACACAGGGGCTTGGAGCAACCTGCTCTAGTGGAAGGTGTCCCTGCCCATGGCAGGGGTTGGGACTGGAGGAGCTTTAAGGCCCCTTCCACCCAAACCATTATATGATCCTATGAACTGAATCAAAGCCAGTGCTGGGCTTCAATATGCAACTGCTTAAACCCCTTTTGGCGTGGGAATTCCATTCCCAATCAGCTACAGAAATGATGTCCAGAAGTAGGCAGATAAAGTGACTCCTACTGCAACATCCATTGCTCCAGCCAGCAGCAAAGGCACAACATTACACAGCTGAAGTGCAGGACACAAAGCTCAGCTTAGGTATTTGCACAGCATCTATGGCCTCTTCCCTCCTCCAGTACTGCCCCAAATACTCCCTTACAGGCTCTGCAATTGCTTTGCTGATAAGTTACTAGCTAAAATCTCCCTTACTGAGCAGCACGAAACATTCATAGGCTATCAAGCCACTTGGCCAATAGCTGTGATAAAACATAGGAGAAATAAAGGTACTGGTCACCTTCCAGTCCAACAAAGAGTCTCCTGCATTGCCAGATAATCAAGGAAGAGCTTAGTCAGGTTCAGGCATGCTTTGTCATTGCATGGAGCAATCAATAGGGCTCTTTGAAACGAGGAAAGAAACATGCTGCAGGCATTTACAGTTCATCTGTGTACAGCGTGCATTTGAAACCACATCAAATCGCCTTTGGATTGCTGCCTACGAGCTGCTCTGTTGATAAAGGCAGGAAGCCAAGGTATCCCCTTGGAAAAGGGAGACGAAAAATGCTGAAGCACAGGGGAGATTCACCTGGAGGAAACACCATGGATAAGAAAAAACTGGCAACCAGCACTTGGGATGGTAAAGGGAAAGCTGCCAGGATAGAGCAGCCTGCCCTTGTGCTGGTTCAGCCATGACCTCCTCGTTTCTATGGCTGTTGTGGTGTGGAGAAATCCCAGGGACAAAATGAATGAGCTCTGGGGGGCTCATTGTACCCACTGATTTCAACAGGAGCTGTTGGGGTGCACCATCATCCCCCACATTTCAGGTACCCAGAGTGGATGCAGGTCTCTGGTTTTTATGTCTTGCTCATCCTTTCTGTGTGACAAATACCATAAGACAACCCCAAGGAGGCCCAGTAATGGATAACGGACCAAGATCCTAGCCTTCTCCCCCCATCCCTCCCTGAGCCTGCAGATTCCTCAATTCAATGCTTCCTCCCTGCTCTGCTCATCCCCTGCACCATTGTGTGGCAGGACACGGGCAGAAACCTCACACTGAGGTTTCCCTGCCAAAAAAAAAACCCCATTAAAATCTGATTTGAGAACCAGACTGCAGAGGAAACCCACGTCTCAGCTGATGGTCGGGGGGTGGTGTGGGAGTGAGGAAAGCCTTGTTACGGTGCCATTGCCAATTCACACTTCTCACTGCGCTTGATTTCCTCCTTCTCCTCTTCCTTAAAGACTTTTCTCACTAGACTGATCCTCAGCTGAGAGTTTTCCACCTCATTCCCACCCAAGGGAGGTCTGCTAACACATCCCGCCCTGGATGGAAGCCCATTGCTTGGGGACTGGTCCCCCCCTCGAATATGATGAGGATGCTACTCAAGCTACCTCCGGTTGTCCTGGCAACCACGAAGCTGGAACTCCCTATAGCCAAAAATCAAGGACTAATTAGAAATAGAAGGGGGAGGTGTTTGAAAGTTTGTTGTTTGATGGAGTCAGGAAGGGGACACCCTGGTTTTCACGCTGCGCTCCTCCGCTTCCCAAAGCATCAGCTGAAATGCAGCGGGAATCATGGATGAGGACCCAAAGTCAAACCATGAAGCTTACGGTACATAAGTAAGAAGTGCAGAAATCCCAGATTGACCCTACAATGGGGTGAAGTGAAGGAAATTGCTCCAGAGGGAAATGAAACCCATCTAAGACCAGAACCATCCTTGGAGATGCCCCATCTCTCCCTTGTCCGTGGCGGAACAGGATGTCCAGTGTCCCTGGGGAACTGCTTCCCACCCCATCCCTGGCTGCATCTTCCAAACCAAAGTCCTACCCAGCAACAAAGTGCAACCAGGATGAATCCAACAAGAAAACCCTCATCTTCCTTTTTCCCCTTTGGTGGGACAGTTTTCCAGCAAAGCTGGCTCCCCAGCCACGTGTTTACCAGCCCTGACACAGGAATGGGGAAAACAGGACCAGTCTCTTCATCAGCAGCCCACACTTAGAGCAGATCAGGTATAACATGTATTCCCTATCCCTGGCAGTGTTCAAGGCCAGGTTGGACACAGGGGCTTGGAGCGACCTGCTCTAGTGGAAGGTGTCCCTGCCCGGGGCAGGGGTTGGAACTGGAGGAGCTTTAAGGTCCCTTCCAACACAAACCCCTCTGTGAGTCTATGATTCTATAACATGAGCCTGTGCATGTCTAGGGTGGACAGATCCTAGTAATTTCCAAGTTTCTTGCTAATTCAAGATTAACAGCAAATAGAGCAAACTTTGAAGGCAACAGGCAAAAAGGAAGAGCTTCAGTCCACTTATCCCAAACAGAGCTGCTGTTCTAGCAAAGGATGGAGGAGTTGGATTAGCAACAATATTTCATCAGAGGGAAAATCTGGGGATCATCTTCTGCCTCTTGCATCAGCCAAGAGAAGAAAAAGCAGAGTCTTTATAGCGAGGCCCACAAGGCCCCTTTGGCTGCAATCACTGCTGGGGCAGGGGAAAGGGAAAGTGATTGGAAAGTGAAACAAGCTGCACAGGCTGAGAGAGGCCATAAATCCTCCAGGCTGGAAAATATAAAGAGATAGTTGGCTCTTTCTCTCTTTAAATACTTGGGAGGCTCTGGGATGCAGCTGGGACGCTGGCTCCAGAGCACCAGGATGCTCCCAAGTGGCTTCTCCAACCACAAGATTGCTTCAGACACCTTTCCCTTCCTCTCCTCCCATTAATTACTCTGTAAAACAAGGACGATTATCAAGTAAAGTGCAGCTCTAGCAACAGCTCCACTTTTCCAGCGCGGACTCTCCCGGGCTGAATCCAAATTGCACCAGAGATGCAATCACAGCCCGGTCTCCAGATCCCATAGGCCCATGTGAGCAGACAGCAAAACTAGCTCAAACCAGCCTACGACCAGAGACTATTAATCTCTCAACTCTCAGGCACACACCCCTCACATGATAAAGGAACTGCTGCTGCTAAGTTTACTGGTTCTTACTTGTCTGTTTATGTGAATCAGTTGAAAGTAAAGGTCATCGAGGCTTTTCCTTTGCCTGCTTCGGGACAGCTCTTCCTCCCCCCATACATGCAGCAAAGGGCTGTGTTTACACCCTATATAAAGCTCATTAAAGCAATTACTGCTTCCTCACAAAGGAGTTTTGGTGTGAATGGCAACAGGGTTTTCTAGCCCATATGTTATCTTGTGGTGTTTGCTGGTTTTAGTGTACACTTTGCAGAATTGGTCCTGGTTTTATACTCAGTGCTGTGATTTATTGGATTTAGGGAGAAATGATGAGAATTCAAGGAGTATCTGCTATTTCAGTTTGATTCTGTATTTGCTTAGATCGTAGAATCCAGACTGGTTTGGGTTGGAAGGGACCTTAAAGCTCATCCAGTTCCAACCCCCTGCCATGGGCAGGGACACCTTCCACTAGAGCAGGTTGCTCCAAGCCCCTGTGTCCAACCTGGCCTTGAACACTGCCTGGGACAGTTTTGGGGGAGTTCAGTGGAGTTACTTTAGGTGTCAATGACAGCACGATGAAAATTAGTCCCTTGGCTCGTCTAAACTCAGCTTGGTTTCATGGACCCTCCATCAGGACCCATTGCACTAGTTGCTTTTGGGTGATAAGTTATCACCCTTCACACTAATGGTTTTATCAATGGGAAGTGCAAAGCTGTTTAAACAGAAGAGCCATTCCCAATTATCCATCAGGATATGAAGAAAGGGATGTGCAACCCAAGTCCCCTCCTCCTCACCCTTTTCCCCCACCTGTACATGCAAGCATTGGGATAGGGGGAAACTCAGCCACTGGGATGGTGGCTTTAGCCCTTATGGCTCAATGTAAAGAGACACCAAGGGCCTGAACAGGAGATGCATCACCCTGCAGGTGCTGAACAGTTCTTGCTCCATCTGCCTGCTCACTGGGGAAAATCAGAATTAAATGCAGGGAATGAAGACAGAAAAAAAAGGAAAAGAAAAAATTCTCTATTAATTCCTTTCTGCTTTAATGCTTTTTAATAACGGATGTAAAAGCACCTCCTTTGCATTCAGCCAAGAGCTCCACTTCCAAAAGGGGACTTGTCAGCAAGTAATTAACCCAGTGGTATCAGGAATCTACATTACCAGGCTATGGAAAAATAAGATACAATAGGAACCAAACTGGGGATGGAAAGAAAAAGTCATCTCTGCTTCTGCAATGCAGAGACATGGTTGTGCTTAAGGCAGACTTTAAGGAGAGTGCGATGGGGATGGGTGGGCTCAGGATGGGATTTATCCTCCCCAACCTGTGGGTCCTCAGGGATCACAGGAGGTAGCCAAGACAAGGAGATCTCAAATCAGTGGTTTAGTTGCTCTGTGAGGCTTTGGCCCCATTCAAGTGATGTCAAGTGATTTCAAGAGGGGACAGAACTGCTATGAAAGGAGATGGGGTGCTGCTCCCAGGTCTGGACAAGAACCTCATTGCTCTGCATCAAGTCTGTCTTTGGAAGACTTGAATCATATGAAAGACTGTGAATCATAGAATGGTTCAGGTTGGAAAGGACCTTAAGATCATCTAGTTCCAACCCCCTGCCATGGGCAGAGCCACCTTCCACTAGACCATGTCACCCAAGGCTCTGCCTAACCTGGTCTTGAACACTGCCAGGGATTTATCACTCCTTTGGGCACCCTGTGCCAGTGCCTCAGCACCCTCACAGTAAAGAACTTCTTCCTTAGATCTAACCTGAACTTCTCCTGTTTCAGTTTAAACCCATTACTCCTTGGGTTGTGGACAGCCAGAAGGGGTAAGGACAGAATAACCAAGACACCATTCCTCATTTTCCACATATCTCAGTTATCACCATTCCCCTTTTCTCAGCTCCGGACATAAACTACTGAGCCAAAACCTCAGTGATTATCCAGCACCCCACCCATGCTCTCCATCTTTCAGAGAGATTTTCATAGCTGTTACAGGGCATGGGATAAATAATACTACCAAGAGCAAAGCCAAATCATCAAGCATCAGAAGCATTTCACAACCCCAAAGCCAAACCCAAGCAGCCCCTCAGTCCACAATGGGTTGCAGAGAAGATTGATCTAGAGGGAACCCAGAACCTCCAAACCCTACAGCTTCACACTATCAGTTTCCAAACATGTGCCACCCCTTGGTCAGCTGAAGCAGCCTCTGTTCTATTGTTTTTGTAAGTAGAAAGAAAACTGATGCTTCTTATTAAAAAGATTTGGAGAGACCTATTAAAATAATCTTTGCTCCAACTGTTCATGTCACAAATCCCATCTGCTTTGCAAGAGGCAACAGGCAATTTATCATCCTAGTGTTTAAACAGCTAAGAGCTTACTCCCCTTGCACAATCTCCCTCCTTCAGCATCCCTCATCCCCCCCTGAAGAGGAAATCAAAGTGTGGTATATTTGGGCTCTGACAAAAGGAAACCTGTGCGGGCAGGTCTGCCAGCCCATACAGTGAGTTCCAGCTGGTTGACATCCATAGCTGAAACACGGACAATTTCTGCCACCCCAAGTGCTACGTGCCTTGAAAAGCCACATCTTGGAAGCAAACAACAGCTCAGCTCCCAGGAATTTTGCCTCCAGTAGGGAAAAAGTCAGTGCTAACTCCAACACGGGCAAATTGGGAATTAAACCGCTACGGCACAAAAATGCCCCTTCCCTGCTGAGCCCAGGAAGCTGCCAGGTTAACAGCAGTTTTATTTGGGGTGGGGGAAATAGTCTCCTGTGGCTTTAGAAAGCAGTTTTGCTCACCAGCCTCATGCTGAGCTGTGCTTGTGCCCGGAGGAGGCGTTCCCAAAAGGAAATGAAGTTTGCCAAGCCTCTGGAGCACTGCGGGCAGGGAATGTGTTGGAGCAGCGTGGCACCTCCTGGCAGCGCTGTGGGGGATTCATGGGGCTTATTGGGATGGGAGCATCCCAACCCCACTGTCGCCTCTTGACTATGCCGGATGAAGGATGGCTCAAACTGGGAGCATTGGTGGTGGCACATCAGTGCATGGGATGCACGGGATCAGACAAGGGATGCAGGACCTAAGGGCTTCCTCCAGCTCCAGCATCACCCCAAATCCTTTTACTCCCAGTGAGCCCTGATTCTTGTCCTTCCCCTTTTCTTTCTCACCATAAGCATTTCCAGGAACAGGAGGTCTCACTGTCCCAGCACTCACTGAGTGTATCAGAGACCTCATCTCAGCTGGGAACACAAATATTTTCTTAACCTCCTCAAACTCAGCCCAAATAGGATCTTTTATCATAAACCCAGTGACACATCCCAGAATGGGAGTGCAAAGGAGTTATTTTGGCACAAGCAGGCGGACAGAGCAGCCCATGTGCATGGCACTTCATAGCAAAAGGAGAGGTTTATACTGAGTTTTACGCCAGCCCTAATGTATCTTGCTATAGAGGGACTTGGTTTAGCCACCAACAAATCCCCCTGCTCCATCATCACCAATGATCAAGGCCTCACAGTGATGCCCAGAGGGAGGCTGAGTACTCAGGCTTTACTCAAATCACAGCAGTGACTGCGAGGACTAAACCCTCCTGCAGGGCTGCATGTCCCTCTGCGAAGGATCAGTTTGAAAGCGATGGATCACAGCTTCATCTGCAAGGTTATGGCTGCACACGCTTCCCCTTTCCCCTCTGACCATTCCTGGTGCCAGAATAAGAAACCCCACAAGCTGATGTGAATTTTAAAGCACAACCCAACTGAGGCCTTATTTCTTAACCAGTCAATTATTAGAAGCTAAAATGATCCTAGCAAGGTTGTCCTATAGCTTCAACCCCTGAAAAGGCTCTCCCACACCTGACCCCCAACCCCAGCTGGCTCCTGTGCCAGCTCCTGCTATGACAATACTTTATCATAGCACTCCAGCTCCCAGAGACATGATATAGAATCATAGAGTCACAGAATGGTTTGGGTTGGAAAGGACCTTAAGATCATCTAGTTCCAACCCCCCTGCCATGAGCAGGGACACCTCACACTAAACTATGTCACCCAAGGCTCTGTCCAGCCTGGCCTTGAACACCACCAGGGATGGAGCATTCACAACTTCCTTGGGCAACCCATTCCAGTGCCTCAGCACCCTCACTGTGAAGAACTTCTTCCTTAGATCTAACCTAAACTTCCCCTGTTTAAGTTTAAACCCATTACCCCTTGTCCTACCACTAGATTCTCTAATGAAGAGTCCCTCCCCAGCATCCTTGTAGGCCCCCTTCAGATATTGGAAGGCTGCTCTGAGGTCTCCACGCAGCTTCTCTTCTGCAGTCTGAACATTCCCAACTTAATATAATTCAAGAGGAATGCACTCTGGGATGAACACCATTCACCAGACCAGTGAGAAACACTAAGAGGTGCAGCACGAGAAGAGGAAACCTCCCACCAATCATGGGTACTTCTTGATTTTAACTGTTAATGGAGTTGCTTGTCCATGTGCTTGTGCCCACCTGGGGAATGCCACATGCAGTGTATGTCCCTGGAATGGCACATACAATGTCTCATCCCAGGAGAGCACAGGTTCCAAGGACCCACCAGCAGCTGTCTGGTCCATGAGGGAAAGGCTTGATATCTACGGAAGTACCCCATGTTCCTGACCTGGTTTGCATTCAGCCACACCAGTGGGATGCAGAAGGACCATGCTGCATGGATGCACATGGATGGGGTCCCCTGGAGAGGATGAGCTGGGCAGGGGGAAGGAAGGAAGGGAGAGAGAGAAGAGATGGTGCCAGGGGAAGATAAAGCATCCCAGGGTGGTGCTTCTACCCTTCACTGGTGAGAGACAGCCCATCAAGACTGAATAGCTCATAGCATCCCTATCATCCTAACATGACCAGCAAGTTGAAAGAGGTGATCCTGCCCCTCTGCTCTGCTCTCCTGAGACCCCACTTGCAGCACTGGGTGCAGCTCTGGTGTCCTCAACATAAAAAGGACATGGAGCTGTTGGAGCAAGCCCAGAGGAGGCCACGAGGATGACCAGGGGCTGGAGCAGCTCCTGTATGGAGACAGGCTGAGAACATTGGGGCTGTTGAGGCTGGAGAAGAGAAGCTGCTGGAGACCTCAGTGCAGCTTCAGTGTCTGAAGGGGGCTACAAGGATGCTGGAGAGGGACCTTCATCAGGGACTGGAGTGATAGGACAAGGGAAAATGGCTCTTTAAGGTCCTTTCCAACCCAAACTATTCCATGATTCTATGATCCTGTATCTCTAAGGGCTTTCCAGCTCTTTCTCCTTGAAACAGAGATGTCTGCAGATCAAGTGTCCAAATGCTGCCTCTTCTATGTCCTGGTCATGGTGCTCTCCCCAACTCCATCAAGTGGAGGCAGCACCAGCCAGAATCATGCAAAAAGCAGAGGGAAAAGAAATCCCCCTCGGCTGGGCCCTGGCAGAAACGTTTTAAGAGGACCCCATGTGGCTTTAGCTCTGAAAGGCAGCAGCTCCCAACCTCCCTTCTAACAGCCCTGCAGGGCTGCTGGCTTCAATAAGGGAGGGCAAACATGCGGCTGGGTGCCCCTCGGTGCTGCCCCCGTCACCCAGGGCTTCTTTGTGGGCTTTTGCTTTATTTCTGTGGTTGGCTTTATGGGTCTTTTTCATGCACAATAATCTCCGGGCCTCTTTGCTGCCTGTGGCTCTCAGCGTGCAGCTGCAGACCCTCCACCGAGGAGATAATACATACAATCCTGGCCATTATTGTTCCAAACAGCACAGCTGGAGGCTCCTGTCTCCTTCCCCTCCCAGCCTTTCTTCTCCCCCCTACAATAACTCGTGCAACGTGATGCTGTGAACAATGAATGGCAGCAAAACCACTCTGTAGAGCATCAGCCGGGGCTTTAGGAGCTGCTCCAACCCCAGCAGAGCACACGAGACATTGCTTATGCTCAGTGGGTCTCCTAAAAGATGTGGAAATGGGGGATTGAGGAACGGGAAGGGGGTCGGGGTAAAGCTAACAAAGGGTTTACCACCAGGGCATTATCCCCACTGTGGTTCCCACCCCAGGTGGTGCTTTTCTTGCCCCAGTGATGTGATATTGTGGTACCTCCTCAGCTCTTTGCCTCCTCTCCCTGGCCCAGGATCCTCCAGTCCCTCTTGGCTGGTGCAGGATTTTGGAGAGCAAGATCAGCTGACATGGGCTGGGAGAGCTACATCCACAGCAGGACCCATTTCATGCTGCTGATGTTACCACGAGTCCCCCCATTCATGTGCCTCAGTTTCCCTCCTGACACCTGAAATGTTACTAACTTCAGGTTAGAGCCCAAGATCAAGAGGTTCTTATTCCCATGTGGGGATGTTGGGATGGTGATACCATTCCCAGATTCAAATCCCACCAAGTTTAATTGGGAAGCCAAGACACCTCAGTCTCACCCCACACAGGAGCCTCCAGACAGCACCACCACTGCCACAACTGGTCCAGCCACCACTATCCTCGTGCACCATGTCCAGCTCCTGCCTTACTGGGACACTGTGGGGACACCAACCTTGCTTTGCCCTTTGCAGAACGGGCAGCCAGGCAGTGGGACAGGGAAGGGGCCATCTGGGGAGGTGGTTATGGTGGGGAAGTATCTAAGTGCCTCTCGGGTCATTGTTCATGTACTCTGAAGCGCGGCTGCAGTCTAAGTGGATGCCAACTGCAGGTCTGCATCTCCAGGAACCTTGGCCCATCCATGCTGCTCACCTCCCCTGGCTCCATCCTGTCCCCATCCCTGTCCACTTGGTTTTGACACAGCTCTGTGTCGCTTCTGCCATGCCATGGAGATGTTTGAAGTCACACACAACCATCTTCCTTTACCATTTAACCATCTATTAAGCCACCTCCTGACCCAATTTGACCTGATTTTACTGACCAGCAGAGTAACACATCCCAGATCACAGCATCCTCGTATGTGCCCCACGTCTTGCCTACATGGCCCCTTGCACCCTGTTCCTTCCCCCAAATCCATAGGAAGCCACCATGCACCATGAACACAGGAGATAGGGGCATCACCACAGGACATGTGGGGACAGCCCAGAATGCATGAGACTGACCAGGTTCAGAGTTACCCTGTGATCCTGTAACCCTTTGAGCTGGAGATCTCTTGCAAGAGGTTGCAAATCTCTTGTCCTGAGTAAGTACAGAGGCTGCATCTTGGGTGGGAGCTTTACAAGGGATGTAGGGACAGGCCAAGGGGAATGGCTTGAACCTGCCAGAGGGGAGACTGAGATGAGCTGAGGCAGAAGCTCTTCCCTGTGAGGGTGCTGAGGCGCTGGCACAGGGTGCCCAGAGAAGCTGTGGCTGCCCCATCCCTGGCAGTGTTCAAGGGCAGGTTGGACACAGGGGCTTGGAGCAACCTGCTCTAGTGGAAGGTGTCCCTGCCCGTGGCAGGGGTTGGAGCTGGAGGAGCTTTAAGGTCCCTTCCAACACAAACCACTCTGTGAGTCTACGATCATATGATTAAAGGGCTTTGGATGAAGGGTCTCCTCCATCCTGCCATGTGAAGCTCCGCCTCACCATGCCCCCTGCCACAAACATCTCACTTAAGGATGGGAGGAAAATGAATGATTTTGGGGTCAAGGATATGTCCTGCCTCACTTCGATTGCTCTGCGTGCATTTGTCACCTCAGACATGATGGGAGTGAAGAATCACATCTGGTTTGACCCATCTGCCACAGCAGGGCTTTGCCTTTAAGTCTCAGCTTTTCCTGATGAGGGTTATCTTATTCAAAGTTAAAAAACAACCCTTAAGGTCCTCATTTTTCTCCCCACCCCTGGATTTGAGCTGCTGGGCATGAACCAGGGGAAAAGCGAGGAGTCAGCATCACAGATACATGGAGAGCAAAGAAGAAGCAGGAGAAGGGAAAGGCGAAGGAAAAGAAAGCCCACAAGTGTCAGCACTCAGCTGTTACACACAGCACATGGCCCTCCACTCACCCACAGCAAAGATAAAGTGCTTTATTCCAGTTTGCCACTGCTGCAACAGGCAGAATTCCAGCCTGGTAAATGCAACTCCGGAATGTCCTGTGCTAAGGCAGCCACGTTGGTTTAATCTTTGGCAGTGCCTGCAAGCAGCGGGGGGGTGGTTCTCAGAGCACGTATTTCCTTCCCCCCACCCCTGCTCCACATCATGAATGCTCCAAGAGGGAATGGTAGAAATTCCCAGGAAATTAAGAAAATACATACAGAAACTGCAATAGAGCTGAAAACCTCCAGGTTTCCCTGCAATGAATGGCTGAGCCCTCCATCCATTCACCTCCACAGGTGCCAAGTTTTAAGACAAGAATCAGCTTGCTCAAGCCAGGCTTTATCTCCTCCCAACCCTCAACATCTCGGGTGTTGGGAAGTTTCCTTGGATAGCCTGGCAGCACCACAGCTCCCAGGGTACCAGGGGTGAGGATGCCTCATCTTATCGCACCCTCCAGCCTCTGCTTCTCCCCACCAAAAGCTGACAAGTGAGGAGGAGGAGGAGGAAGAGGAGACTGAAAGAGGAGGAAAAGAAACAGTTAGGGATGGAGGGGAAACTCCAAACCTCTGGAAAACGATGGCTCACCTTTATTTCCCAGCTCTGTCTCCACCAGGATGGCACACACTACTGGTCACTGCAGGGATGAGGGGACACAGGATGCTTTATCCTGTATCCAAAAACATAGAAGACTTCTGCTTGGTTGGTTGTTTTACAGCTCTTTCCTCCTGCTTTCCTCCCACCCGTTCAATGCCAGTTTGTTCCTTGAACTCAATCTTAAGGGGTAAGGGTGCAGGAGACCCTCACCCCGACCTTGCAGCCTTCCCTGCCATTCCACCTCGCTCTCAGATATTAACATCCCCTGGGCTGTCCCTCACGTCCTCATTCCCTCCGGGCGTTCTGTAATTGCTCCCCACTGCCTCCGCCAGCAGCTGCTCAGATTCATTCACAAACCAGCAGCGTCTCCCCGCAGCACAGCTCGCTCTGGGATACTGCAAGGGAAAACCCATCGTCCGGGATACTGCAAGGGAAAACCCGCTCCGGCATACTGCAAGGGAAAACCCGCTCCGGGATACTGCAAAGGGAAACCCGCGGTCCGGGTGCTGCCGCCCAACCTCCTTCCTACCCTGGTCCCGAGCATCACTCACCCCACCACCTCCAGGGAGGGATCCTGTGTTGGAGTGAGACAGGAAACGGCTGAGCACAGGTCAGGACCTCGCCGGGCCCTTTATAACCCACATATGAGCAAGCACCTCCCATTCCCATGTCCTCCCCGGGATAGGGACTGCCTTCCATGGGTCACGAAGGGACATGAGCTGTGCCCTATGCCAGATCAGTGGCAGATATGAACCCACTTTGCCTTTGCAGCGCTGAGGGCAGCCAAGTTTAGACTGCAAATTCCCCCAGAGACATCCCAAGCTCTCCCGGGTCCTTTCAGCATCCAGCGCGCTCCTTATTCCCAGAGGGATCAGCGAGGCATTGGTCTAACCCTGCCTTTCCACAGTGCCTCTTCTGGCATTCCCTCTGCTCTCTATCACTGCTCTAAAGCCCCGTGGCTGCCAGGAGAGCTCCGGAGCAGCGATCAATGCTATATTTCAGCGCAACGCCAGCCACCAGCCCCGGCTGCTCTCTGCAGAGCAATGGCACAGTGTCCACCCAGACAAGTTTCCTACTGTAACTTGAGTGAATGCAGTTATTCAGCCTAACGGCAGCTGATTTAGCATGGCAGACACCCGGGGAAATGCTTCCACTTGGGAGACTGGAGGCTCCTCGCCCGGCTGCGGTGATGAACACCCGAATTCCCCTCCCCGGTCCCATTAGCTCACCGCGGTGGAGAGCATCGGTTAACGGAGGCGACGCCACTTCCCCAAAACATAACCCACCACCTCCTCTTCCCAACCTCTCCAAACCCCATGCTATAGGAGTAAAGTTGACGGACCCTTTTGTTTCCAGAGAGCTGGCACGTGTTGTGCTTTACTGCGCTAAGAAACCCGCCGTCGTCTGCGCCTTTTAATGACTGCAGCGTTAATAGCAAGTTTCCATGGAGCTGCTTAAAAAGTTTACAAGGGTGTGTGTTATCAGGGGAACCCCGAGCTTTGTGACCTCCCTCTTCAAGACTTGCAACCAGATCCTTTTCTTTCTTTCCTTTCTCTTTCTTTTCTTTCTCTTTTATTTTCTCTTTCTTTTCTTCCTTCTTTCTTTTTTCTGCTCTCTGTCTCTCTTTCTCTTCTCTCTTTTAATAAGAGAACAAATAAACCCTCATCTGCTTCCTCCCCCCATCCCCAAACACACCTTCCCCTCCAGCTTAATCCACTTACAACCATGGGAAATTCCCAGGCAGGGGAGCTTTGCCCTGCCTTTATCTCCGCAGCCCGGGAAAGCAGACCCCCCTCTGCCCCTTTCCAGCCTCTTCACCCCATCCAAGCGTTACCACCCTCCCCTTCTCCTTTCTCCCCTTACCTCGGGTAAGCTGCAAACCCCTGCGAGCCTCCCAGCACCAGAACCCGACCAAGAAGCTTCTCTCCTTCCCCTCGACCGCCTGGCCCCGGGCTGGGGGGAGAGGCGGGAGGGAGAGGAGGGAGGAGAGCGGAGCCCTGGGTGAAATCAAAGCCCCGAAGCCGGGCACGGGAGGCGGTGCGGAGCCTCCAGCTGCTGCTCGGATTACTTTGCAGCCGTGGCAATCCCCAGCGCTCCCCATTGCACCGGGGGTGACCGTGAGTTTAAAAAGAAAAAGAGAAAA